>NW_010340472.1:12479-32483 GCF_000700745.2 Antrostomus carolinensis
AAGACTGTTTATAAAATGACATTTTCAAATATGTTTAGAAATTAATATTTTTAAAAGTAAGAAAAAACAGTTAAGAGTAAGCTGCAGGTAATATTAATGCGGTCATTTAGGAAGTACATTTCCTGACAGAATGTTATTGTTCCTGCTCACAGCAGCCTGACAGGCTAGATGTAGAGAGAATAATAAAGTATTTTGTCTATGTTTATGTCCAGTATATAAGACAGCTAGACTGAATAGAAAGAGAAAATGATGTGCCACTAATCCTTAAGAGAAATGCCAGTACAGATATAAGCTGTCAGGAAATTGTCCCCTTTACAATAGAGAATTTAGGCTTACTTTTCTAATAGTCTACCTATATTCTATGTAGCACTTGTTCAGGAATCATTGCTATTCTATCTATTGCATTTCATAATTCCTAAAGCAGTGATGTCTCTTTTCTCTGTTTTGCTCTCCTTTAAGCCATATATATTCATATTTTAATTTCTATTTATGTTACAAACCTAAAAGTCTCCTATTGTTTAAGATTATATTTCTGAGTAGGATAAGTAGCATACTGAGTAACCAGAGATTCAAAAAGGAGTAACATGGCAAGCATAACCTCTAGGCATAATTTTCTCTCTGTTTTCAATGAGGAATGCTGGAAGCAACCTATTCTTTATTTCAAGTCCTGAACAAGGTTGAAATTCGTGTCTTTGCATTTCTAGTTGAGAATCTATCAATTATTGAGACATATACCCATAAATATTTCTGTCTCTATATATCTTTATACCTATCTATATGGATCTATAAATATACTTGTTATATGTATACAAACACACAAGCACACTTAATTTGGATTTCTTTCTATTATATGTATGTACACAGACATTTACATTTTTGACTTACAAATAATGATATATGATGTGTGGTGTCTTTCTTTCCTGGGGTATCACAGAATCACAGAATGGTAGGGGTTGGAAGGGACCTCTGGAGATCATCTAGTCCACCCCCCCTGCCAAAAAGGTTCACCTAGAGCAAGTTGCACAGGACTGCATCCAGGCAGGTTTTAAACATCTCCAGAGAAGGAGACTCCACAAACTCTCTGGGTAGCCTGTTCCAGTGCTCTGTCACCCTCACTGTAAAGTTTTTCCTCATGTTTGAGTGGAACTTCCTGTGTTCTAGCTTTTGCCCATTCCCCCTTGTCCTATTGCTGGCCACCACTGGAAAGAGTCTGGACCCAACCTCTTAACACCCTCCTTTTAGATATTTCTAAATATTAATAAGGTCCCCTCTCAGTCTTCCCTTCTCTAGGCTAAACAGACCCAGCTCTCTTAGTCTTTCTTCATAAGAAAGGTGCTCCAGCCCCTTAATAATCTTTGTAGCCCTCCACTGGAGTCTCTCCAGAAGTTCCCTCTCTTGAACTGGGGAGCTGAGAACTGGACACAATACTCCAGATGCAGCCTCACCAGGGCAGGGCAGAGGGGGAGGATCAACTACGACAACCTGCTGGCCACACTCTTCTTAATGCACCCCAGGATACTGTTGGCCTTCTCGGCTACAACGGCACATTGTTGGCTCATGGTCAACTGGTCATCCACCAGTACTCCCAGGTCCTTCTCTGCAGGGTTGTTTTCCAACAGGTCATCCCCAAATCTGTACTGGTGCCTGGCGTTATTCCTCCCCAGGTGCAGGACCCTACAGTTGCCTTTATTGAACTTCATCAGGTTTCTCTGCTCCCAACTCTCCAGCCTATCCAGATCTCTCTGAATGGCAGCAAAGCCTTCCAGTGTATCAGCCATTCCTCCCAATTTAATGTCATCAGCAAACTTGCTGAGGGTACACTCAGTCCCTCCATCCAAGTCACTGGTGAATATATTGCATAGGACTGGACCAAGTACTGACCCCTGAGCAGCACTACTAACCACAGGCTTCCAACTAGACTCTGCACCGCTGATTAAATCCTCTGAGCTCTGCCATTGAGACAGTTCTTCACCCACCTCACTGTTCCCTCATCTAACCCACATTTCCTAAGCTTACCTTTGAGGATGCTATGGGACACGATGTCAAAAACCTTGCTGAAGTCAAGGCAGACAACATCCACTGCTCTCCCCTCATCTACCCAGCCAGTCATTCCATCATAGAAGGCTATTAAATTTGTCAGACATTATTTCCCTTTAATGAATCCATGTTGACTATTCCTGATAAACTTCTGTTCCTCTACATGCTTAGAGATGGCCTCCAGAATGAGTTGTTCCATCACCGTCCCAGGGATGGAGATGAGGCTGACTGTCCTGTAGTTTCCCAGATCCTCCGTGCCCTTTTTGAAGACTGGAGTGATGTTGACTTTCCTTCAGTCGGGGAGGAAACAAGAATATGTTCTTTTCCAGATTGATGCTTTCTAGATAACCAGGAAAATAGGCTTGATTTTCTAGGAAAATTCCACTCACTGGAAATATTTTTGTTTTCTTAAATTCATTTACTTTTAGTTTGCTCAAAGCTGAGATGTTTACAAATATATGTCTTGTTCTAGTAAGGCATAATATTAGTGCTGGTTTTCATTGCAGTTTCATCTAATAATGAACTATAGCTCTCTCTTGCTTGCCATGTACTGAGTGTAGCCGTGTAACAAAGCAATTATTTATTATTATCAGAAATTAACATGTATTTATTATATGCATATATTTTATTACAGCTGGTCTTTTGTCTTATTTAAGTGCAGTGCAGATGCATAGCTAGTAGCCTGGAATTCATTTTTCCCAATATCATGATACATTGGTTTGGGTACTGGGACTTTCTCAGAGGGAATTTATCTAAATTTATTTCTATAATCTAATACTGTGTTACAATATGTGAATGAAATATTTATACCCCCTCCATGAACTTAGCTCATATTTATGAAATAAATAATTTTGCTGTCATCCATACAATTTTACAGTGCTATACGTCCTGTAATAGAAACCCATAGTGTTTATTTTCAGTAATGGCAATATAGGAGGCTATAGAATTAAAAGTGATAAGGTCTAAGTTTACCTTAATGAGTTTAGATCTTTCATAATCATAGAATCATAGAATCATAGAATGGTTAGGATTGGAAGGGACCTTAAAGATCATCTAGTTCCAACTCCCCTGCCATCAGCACGGATACCTTCCACTAGACCAGGTTGCTCAAAGCCTCATCCAGCCTGGTACCTAAATGAAGCCAGGTACCTAAATTAAAAGTATAAATTAATAATAAAGTATTGAACCAATGACTGTAAAAGTAAGAACTGGTCAGATATCTGAAGAAACTGTATCAACCAGCTATAATCCCACTGTCATCCTAGAGTGTCTGCCTCAGAGAAGCCAAGCATACTGGTGTGTCCCTAAATGCTTTGTTTTGTGTCAGCTACTGCCACTATACATAGAACTGAATGCCTTTTTTAAAATATCTTGAGCATTTTTTTTAAATA
Source organism: Antrostomus carolinensis (assembly GCF_000700745.2). Taxonomy (NCBI): domain Eukaryota; kingdom Metazoa; phylum Chordata; class Aves; order Caprimulgiformes; family Caprimulgidae; genus Antrostomus; species Antrostomus carolinensis. Next base: position 15,908 of record NW_010340472.1, read on the forward strand.
TGCAGAGGATGCAGCCAGAATTAACTCACAGGTTTCAGCTAGAGGAGGTCGTCTATAATTTTAACTGTTTTTACTTCTGGCAGGACTGGGATGTGTGTAATCTTTTTACAGCCCATTTTTTCCCTGCAGATTGCTAGTAACACTACACTAGCATCTTTGACTACTTTTTAGTCATACAGTGCTATGTAAAATGTTACATTACATTACGTTTTAGCGGTTTACATTATCCTACCAAAGGCTGGTACAATGTGAAACCAGGAGGACTACTTTTACACGTTTTCTTCAAATTAATAAAAAATTCAATTGAAGAGCTCAGTAAACATGTAATGATAAGAAATATAACATAATGATATGTTTCTAGAGTAAAAAATATTTTTGAATAAATTATTTTTTCCGAAATACATTTGACACAGTACAATCACAATTTTTAATATCACAGGTCTTACTTACACTGCTGCTATAATAAAATTACTCATTTTCAAAACCATTAAGTTAACCACCTTTCTGCTATAATGAGAAAGTCAAAGTGACCTTATATCAGACAATAGGTGAAGTACATTGATTTATCATTTTTTACTTTAAGACATACACTATAGCATTTCCTCAGGTTGTGTAAAATCAACTAAATTTTTACTTGATGGAAGCAGCATCCAACTGCTGATATGGATAATGGGAATTATGTTACTACTTGATACTTGTAACAAAATATTTCAGAAATACAGATGTGTTTGACAGTATGGGATACTTTTTTTCTGTCTAGGGATACACTTCTCCTACCTAGAACAAAATACCTAATTCATACTGTAAGGGTATATATAATGTGTGAGCATTTGTTACATTCAGATTATCTAATAAAGGACATTTTCTATTCAAAAGATGATAATAAGTAAAGGGGGGAGTGATAAAAAATACAAAGAGAAAGAAAAACAGACAAGGGCTAACAAGCAAAAACCCCAAAACTTTCCCGTCATTAACAGCTGAACCATTAAGAAACTGCAGGCACAGCTTTGAAGAGGGCCAGACTGGCCTTGGTAACTGACAGAAAAGGGGGCAACAGGAGGAACATGAAGACCTGGAATATCCTAGGAAGGGGCTGTGGGACTATATAAAATTTATTAAGGAATATTTAGAGGAAGGAGATTGAGGAGGAACAAAGAGGAGGAGTAGACAGGAAGGGATATAAAAGGAGTTGGTCAGGTATAAAACGGGGCTGGGCAGTATGCTTGTCTGGCAGAGCCCTGTGCCTGATCTCTCCTGTCTTCTTATTAAATCTTCTCTTAATGACCTCTCTGAGTAATCTTACTCCCTCTCCTGTGTGACTCAGTGCTGCAAGGGCCCAGTGCCAGCTACTGGAGGGACTGGTGTGAGAGGACTGGGTGCCAGCTCCTAGGATCAGATCCCCCAGCTTACTGTGGGAGCCCCTGGTCTGTGTTGTCATTTGCTGGAGCTGGTGGGGTCTTTACTTTCCAGCCACTGGGGTGGGAACAGTGTGTGCCCCAAAAACCAGCAACTGAGTGGATGGGCATGAGTGAGGTGAATGAGGGACTCAGCGCTGGTGACTGAAGCAGGACTGCAGGTCACAGCTCCTGTGCTGGGTGCTGGCTGCTGGGGATGAGTGTCTGTACCTGCCCCAAACTGGGTGTTCCTGGTGTGTGCTTGTGGAGTCACTGGCAAACTCCAAGCTGAACCAGCTGGGGAGTAGGATGTCCAGGGTCCGGGCAGCATTATCAGGCGAGTGGAAGGTTCATTATAGTATTTGGGGAGACCTGTGAGTGTGGGATGCTGTGGGACGAGTGTCTGAGTGCTGTGTGTGTGCAAGAATGCAGCAGGACCAGCAGGCAAGTCAGGGACCCGTGGGGTGGTTAGGGGGTGTCAGAAAGTGGACAGGGGTGCTGAGGAAGCAGAGGGGCCATGCCAGTGCTCAAAGGATACGCAAACATATGTGTGCTTGTAAACCTGCGGAGTGTGGTGTGTGTGCTGCACTAGTGACCTTCTGCCTCTGCCAAGCCAAGAGAAGGAGGGGACATGGTTGTCTGTGCCTGTGTCTGGTCTGGTGTCACCCTGAATCTGGGTGCTGCTGGGGACAATGCCTCATCTGTCTGTGTGACTGGACATGTCTGTGTCCTCTCTGTATATGTGGGATACACATTCAGCCTCACTGCTGGCTGAACCTGCAAACAGGAAAGAAGCAGCTGCATCCATTGGCCTTGGATGGAAACCCCAAGGTCTCAGGGCTGGGCAGAGTGGCTGAGCAGGAGGACTCCCTAGGGCCATTTGCTTCTAACGTCCATGAACACATACATATTGAAATGACAACATTTATAACTACTATTACCTTATAAAAAAGTTGCTACATACTGTGTGTCAGTGCCATTTTTTTGTATCTGTTACGTATTTACTCATGACACTTGGAAGTCACAGGATAGAAAAGTCATGTTAGGTATTGAAAAGTTCAGAAAATATTCTACATATGCAAAACTAGATCATAAGTTTCATAAAAATCACATAAAATCATAGATTACAAACCAGAATATTTTTTAATCAGCTTGTACTTAATGGAGAATTTCATTTGAACTGATGTGGGGACTTTCATTACACGATAATTTGATGTGGAAAAGCAGCATTATCTGCCTTTTAGAGAGTTATAAAAGAGATTATAAATCATGACTTTCACCTCCTTTCTAAACTACTGTTAACATTTCCATGTTAATATTCCTTTTCTGTTATTTTATACTCATCTGAAATATACTGTTACCAGTCCACATCCTAAAACAGATACAGAGCTTTTTATTCTGTTTGGTTAAATGGAATCAATTCATTTTTTATAGAGCAAATCTGTACTAATGGGATTCATCTCCACAATCCTTTTTATTTCTCTATGAGGCTTTATTAAGTACCAATCACCTTCCCTACCAGCTTGTTTTTTATTTGTTGTTACAAACTAAAAATTTTGCAAATAAATTTAGCTACTTTACTACAGGAGGTTAATCAACTTAATATGAGGTTCAGTCTAAGTAGGCTAAAATAGTTTAGTTCTTTCTTGCTGGTCCGTGTGAGCAATTAATACAGACACTTTCATGTTGACAAAAATTGATACATTGCTCTTTTAAAAATCAAATTATTTAACATGTGATAAACAAAGTTCTTATCTGAAAATACTACTTCCAAATACACAGTGATATTGTGTGTAAATAAACTTGAAAATTAAATTCTAATAATGATCCCACACTGAAATTACCTTAGCCTGTTTCAGAGGTAAACCACATATGTTGTTTGTGACAAAAAGAGCATTTCACCTTCTGAGGTGACAAATATTTTCCAGACATCGGTGTTGAATAATCATTCACAGCACCATGGGAAGCAGAACCAAAGGTTAGCCCTGGTTTGTACATTAAGGCTGCACCTGCACTGGTTGTCATAAAATGCATTCTTCCCAAGAGGAACTTCCTTGATATATACTCATGCTATCAAAATGCTGTTTTCAACATTCATATTTCTCTGGCAACACAGCACTTTCATCCTTCACTTTCCTAATTTCCTACTAACTTCAGCTCCTTACATGAGTCCAGATAAACTTCATTGAATGTCATTGATTTTATACTACTAGCACATCCATAACTGGACTTCTCTGAATAACTTTAAAAGTAATACCATAACTAGTGAATTATTTTTTCAGTCTTGATTTTTTACTTGAAAAGCTGTCTATACTTACTCTGGAAGATGTAGAGTTATATTTTGTGGTATCTATGCAATTGATTTTAGCTGAATCTAAAATAATATTTTTTTTCCTTTTTTGTGTGGAATTTATTTCACTTTTTAGAGAAAAATTAAGCAACAAATCTAAGTGGAGCATTGTAATTCCCTCTATCATTAGTGAAGGGAGACAGGCACCTAGAAAGGGCAATTAATCCCACCCAGATACATATCTATCTTTGAGAAATAATCCACTTGGAATTTATTATGTTGCAACCACTGTTACACAGGTTCTGCTCATTGCAAGTAAGGCATGACAAAACGTATAGGGTGGTGTAGCCACCAGTGAAAGAGAGACTTGTTACCTCAAATTGTTTTGCTGGTATATACTGTCCCTCTTGCCAGTAGTATCAAATCCTTTACAACATGCCAGAATTACACATTACTGTCATGTAGTTCATTAGGCATAGAAGTGTGTAAAACAAGCCAAAAGATTCAACCCTGAAAAGCTGCTTGGATTTTAGCAACTGTGTGAGCTGTGAAGAAGAAAAAAAAAGGAAGAAAATGAAGGAAATGGAAGATTTATTTAGATTTTTTTTTTTTTTACCAACTCTGAAAATGAATAGTGTTGTGTTATAATTCTCTTGGATGTGGATAAATACAATAACTGTTGTGAATGGTGACTGCTCGTTTTGGTGTTCAAATCAGTACCTGTATGAAAAGATTTCATTGTATTGTAAATAATTTTCTCAAGCAGTATAGATCACTAATTTCCTTTGGAAGCGAATCAGCCAACATGTTATTCAGGACACACCTGGAGTGCAATTTGCTTGACTCAAGTTTAGTGAAACAGAAATGACATAATGTTAATTTGCTTTTAAACTGCTTGCCATGTCTAAGAATTAAATAAGCAATTGGATGAGACCAAACTGAATTCATTGAGATATCAGCCATGCAGTCCACTTATTTTTCCTGATTGTGATAGAAAAGCCTTTTATATGAACAGTTAACTCGTTCACATTTTCCACACTTGGCCTTTTCAGAAATCCCAGTGACAAATTCTTTGCTGTTTTATATTCCACACTATATTTGAAGAAAATACACCCATAGAGTTTAACTTCAAATGTTTCAGATTTTTTTGTCTCTGTATTGTTACTGTTTTTTATTACTTTACATCATGGCTTAGACTATATGTGGTACCAGGGAAATACATAGCGCTATAGAGAGATGTATTTGCAAATAAAGTCTACAATAATACTCAAGCTCAGGATCTTTTTCATTTATGTTTACAAATATTTATATTCCAATATTAACATGTAATTTATAACTATTAATGTATTAATTGATCAATTAATACATGACAGCTATTTGCATAAATAGGAACTCAGTCTCTATCATCAGTACTGCTAGCAACAACTGTAATCATAATATTTATTCCACATTTCAGGTAAGCTTAATTCAATTGATTCAGGTGATTGGAAGAGCCCCTGGAATGTCTTATCTTTCTCCAGTCTTTCATCATAGAGGATTTCAGTACGAAAGTTAGTAGTCCCCATCAGCACCCACATTCAGGAGTCACAGCAGAAACAGCCACAGACAGCCATGTCCCCTCCTCCTCTTGGCCTGGCAGTGGCACAAGGTCACTAGTGCAGCACACACACCACACTCCCCAGGTTTACAAGCACATGCACAATCTTGGATCTGCTGAGCACCAGTGCATCCCCTCTGCTTACTTGGCCCCCTTTTGACACACAAAACATCAATTGAACAGAAAGATATCAGTACAAACCACAACAGCAAAAAAGTTTCTGCTAAATTCACTGTATTATATCATACAATGATCTAACATATGGACCTAATATATACTTCTGGACGACAGACATCTGTTGGAACAAGCCGGGTAATTGAGATGGTGGAGGAAGAGTCCCATACCTACAAGTTACATAGGATGCAGGAACAGACCTGGATATATACATCAATCTGACAGAAAGGGTGGATCATGATCTGATACTAATTGCCCATGGTCAAACCCAAGATCTCTGTCGTATTTCTGTTAAGATTAAATATAGCCACTTGATAGAAAGAGCTGCCCCCTAATACGTCAGGATCTTGACAGGAGGCAGGATGGAGTAAATTCATTTGCAGATTAAACAACAGCAATTGAGTTATAAGGTATTTCCTGGGGCTCATTGATCACAAGGAAGGAAATAAATGCAGCTAGTCATTATTCCCAGGAAACTGTTCCGATGATTTTATTATTTTCTACAAATTCTAAATGCTTCGTGAGAAGGTCGGATAACAAGTACATGCATATCAGGATGATAAGCATCTTAGAAATGCTTATGGTAGACCCTGAAGGTTGTTATTACTATTATAAGGTGAGAGTGAAAAAATGCAATGGCTATTACTATTTCATTGATATGTATAAGGTCTTTCCAGAAAATTAATGTACCATTTACTCTCTACATTCCATTCAGCATGTAATTAATATTTAAACATCTTTTTCCTCCTCTTTATTTTTATATGGTTTCTGAATACAAATATTTTTACGGCTTGAATAAACATTAGCCAAGGTCCTTCAACTAATGTTTGTGTATATTTTCTGTTTAGTTTATGTACTGAATGTCTGACTATATCTGTTAGGTGCATGCAAAGTACCACACATTATTTTTCCTGTTTGTAGAAATATGATTTATTCATTGATTGAGGCATAACCCAAAATTTTCAGTAGTAGCAGATAAGAACTAAAAGATCATTTCATGATTCTGGGATTGTGAAGACCAAAAAAAAAAAAATAACTCCTAGTAAGTCTTGATCCCAAACTACTGAATTTAATAGAAATTCTTCATTACTGTTAAGAGGAAGGACAGCAAACTTAAAATGCTGTACAGGGAGAAGAGTACAAAGCAAGGGCAATGTGTTCTACCAAGAGAAATTATTTGAAAATGAAATTGAGCATGTGGCTTTGTATATCCTTTTTTATGCTGGGGCTTGTTGTGGGTTGATTTCTTTTAAGTTTAACTTATTTAATATTACACTTCGCTGAAACACCCTTGGGAAATATACTGTTCATAAATAGGCTACAGTAGGAATCATATTTAGGTGTATCCAAGCATAACATTAAAAATGGATTTGTTCACCATGTCTCTGGGAGATTTGGTTGGGATCACCATATTTAATAGTCATTGACAGAACTGTTTTCTATTAATTTTCTTTTCAAATCTGTTATTCTTAAACTCTGCAATACTTTGTTTATGGAGTCCATAATTCAAGTATAATTTTTTTTCTTTTTTTTTTTTTTTTTTTTTTTTTTTGGTGACAAATACTGAATAATCATCCCTTATTCATTATCTGTACCATGTCAATCATAATTTTGTAGGTCTTTCTCATAGCTCACCTTAGTCATAACTTTTTCAAACTGAAGAGTTCCTAGGCTGCTTAAACTTTGTATGGAGAACAATATCCAAAAAACAACCAGAGAGACAGAGAACAGGATGGGTATCGTTTATGCTTTAAATGAAGAATGAAATTAGAACTGACATAAAGCTGGTCTCAATGGGAGGAAAGACTTTATTGCAAAGATCCACACAGAAATCACAGCATTCATAGACTCTGGAAGTATGCCCGTCTGATTTACTTTCTCTGAGAATTTTGTAATCCAGCTAAGCACATTTCAGTTGGGATAACCAGAAAGGAATGCAGTATTCAAGAATTGGATTTATACTGTAGAACAATGAAGTTTTAAACTTATTACAAAAACCTTTCCAAATAATTCTGGTATTCCTTTTCCTTTGTTTTTTGCTGTGCTGAACACAGAGCAGACAATTTTGGAGGATGATCCACAGATCATACATGTAATTTCACAACTACATGGACTCCAATATCACTTCCATGAAGTGATAGCAGCTAGTTTTAAAGTATGTTGCCCAATAAGAATACACCTACATTGTGCAAAACAAGATATGAGGATCCTCAGACTAGTGGAAATCCAACACAAGAAATACCAAAGCTGTGATACTATAGAGACTGGTTGTCCAGTGTTAGATTGAGCACATTTGTATACCTTAGCTGTGGTCACAGAAATAATACTAGAGCATGTCAACTGGAGCAGGACCTATAGTCAGCCTTATAACCTTAGGTCCAGTGTTTAAAGTTTTACTGGTTTTCGACCAGATTTGGAGTCTCTGCACAGCACTATCTTTGGATTACATGAAGTTGACAGCTAAAACTTCTGTAGTCTAGACTGTGGAGGTGACTCCTAGTTAGACTTTTTAACCTATAATCCCACAGAACTCTGTTTTAACTTCTGAAAATGAACCAGCCACACTTCTTAGTTTGGGTTTGGCCTATGGGCTGGCTTGCTTCTAAAATACATGAAGCTGAGGAGGAAATGGAGCATCCACTTATTAACCAGGCAAAGAATAAACATCACCAAGAAGGAAGGAAGGAAGGAAAACATCTTTAAAGTTGGTAAAAGCTGATTTACTGAACTTTAACAATATATTTACAATGACGGGTTTTTAATTAGTTTGACTTTAGGTTTTGCTTATTTGTTTGTTTTGTATTATTTTATAAAATAAGAAGGTTCATCAGAGCAGTGATGCCTCCTATGCTGGCAACTCTCCCTAGAAATGCCATAAAAACAAACTTCTCTGACACTCAGGGCAAATTTATGAAACCTCAGGCTCACCTAAATTTCCTGCAGATTTCTTGCCATTTGACAAAGCAGCTGTAAAAGGAGGAATTTGGTCCTGCTCTTATATTCAGCTTTATACTTTGAATGGGGAAAAATGATCCTAGAGGTCTAGAGGAATGTTTAATTAAGTCAAGAGTACTGTAAAGCACACAAGAAAGTAAACCAAGGGAAGACATTTCCGTTCAGGTCATTCCTATGGAATCCTGCATTGCAAGGCATTATATTTGATGGTTATTATGTAAAATCTATATTTATAATTAAGCATACACACGAATATATACAATTTTATAAAACATTGATAATTAAAGTTATATTTTATATTATTATATTTAATATATAACTAACTTTATGTTTTATAATTTTAACCATTTTTGTATTGAAATAATACATCCAGTATTACAAAAAGCCAAACTATTCACAAATTCAGCAACATTCAAATAATGTTTTTTTACTGGTCCATGATCCTCTGTATTAATCTGAACAAATGTTAAGGAACTTATAAATTCTGGGACAAAATGAGGATTTAATATTTGGGGGACAATACTCATTCTGTCACAGTGTGAACTGAAGGATTTTGTTTTTACTGAGTGTACTGTAAAAAGCTCATCTTGAGCTTTCATAGTGTATACTGCCAATGATTTTCATCCTTAGGATTTAATAGCCCTGTGTGACATTGATGGTCTTTTTACAACAATTTCTTGATACATAGTGTTTATTCTGTGTATTGCAGACTCAGTGGTAGAGTTTATTGCAGTCATCATTTTTCATGTCCTCAAAATGTATCAGCTCTTTCTACTTAAGTATCATATGAAAATGTATATTTAATGTATAGATTCTTGACTCCCATCACAGATTGGTTTGACACAGTCAGCTGTAAAAGTTGTTTTGCAATAGAATATTTGATATGTACAATTAAATAAATTTGTGTCAATGATGATATCAGGAATATAGAATCCATGGAGTCATCATGCTTTCTTACTATTGAAAATAAATTGCCTACTAAACCATTGAAACAATATATTGATATGAAGCACTTATTATTAATGTAACTCAACACGGATGTTAACACATTATTCCACCGCTACAATACTGCAGACACATACGTTCCTGAAGCCAATACAAATATTGAATTTCTCATAATAATTTTTGAGGTTAAAATACTCAATTCATGTCTAATATCTTATTGAAATAAAATAGCTAGTTTTTTTTTTTTACTATCTTTCCAAAATAGTAAAAGCAATTACAGTGGATGTCATTCTTATACAATTACCTGTCAAATTTAATTTGAAAAACAAGTCATTTTAAGTCATAAAATTCTTGCATATTTTTAAAATTCCAACACGTCTTTTTAATTTTTTAAAATAAAAAATAGTAAAATTTTCCTTTTTTTTTTTTACATCTGAATGCAAGCTATTGACTTTCAAAATTAAGAGATTTGATCTTGAGAAATTAAGTTATTCAAAATATAGCACTTCAAAATCCCATGTAACTTCCTGGTTTTTCTAAAGAGCTACCTTTCTGTAGCCATGCTGGAAGCGGTTTTGGTTTTTTTTATTATTTGAAGAGTGAAATACATAACAATATAATTCATATGTATGGCATTGTCACTCTGACACAGCTGAGAGGAGATAAACAAAACCTGTACAACAGAGACCTACCCAAACACTTTACTATTCCAGAAATAATGGATTTATGTTTGTGGACTGCCTAAAGTACGAGGAATGGGAACATTATCAATCTGCCATATGGCTGTGTTGCAGAATGTTGCTGCACCAAGATGTTTGCAGTTACATTTATTCTTTTAAGAACCACCACCTGTTAATGTATTTTGTATGTAGCTGCATGGTGTTTATGCTCTTCTCCATCTTCACTCTAGTAAGAAAAAGCATCAAACAGATTTACAATGATTAACAATGGTGAAATTTCCCTTCCCTGTTTTCTTCTTGAGAAAGAATCTGTTTTATTAATCTGGAAGTTTATAGGAAAGAAAGCAACAATGCCTAGAAAAAAATGGGGGCTTTGATCAGTATCTTGAAACAGGTAGCAAAAATTGTTTACTTGGGATATGCACTTTCTCCTTATCTAAAAATTATTTACTGTCATATTGTCTGTATTTTCACAACTATTACTCAATTAGCATCTATGTTAAGAGTGTTTAAATTTAAAAAAAGTTTTTATTCACTCTCCCTAGGTATTTTCACTATCTGTGAAATCTTGAACCCAACCAGAAGCTAAGCACCCACCTGGTTTCTCACTCAGTCTCCTGCCCCTGTGTGGGATGGGAAAGAGGAATGGAAGAGCAAAAGCTGAGAACTAATGGGTTGAGATTAAGACAGTGTAATAGGTGAAGCAAAGTTGCACAGGCAAGTAAAGCAAAATAAGGAATTCATTCGCTAAGGACCATCAGCAGGCAGATGTTTAGGTGCTTGCTGGAAAGCATGACCTTAGCAAATACAATGGTTACTTGGGAAGACAAATGTTGTAGCAACAAATACCCTCCCTTCCTCCTCCTTTATCTGAGCTGTTATTGCTAAGCACACTACCATATTCTGTGGGATATCCCTTTGGTCAGCTGGCACCTGTTACCCTGTCTGTGTCCCCTTGCAACCTCTTCTTGCGCCCTCAGCCTACTGGCTTGATAGTGGGTCAGAGTGAGAAAAAGAGGAATCCTTGACACAAATTTAAAACACAGCACCATAATTCTGCCCCAGTCAGAGGCAGCAGACTGTGTTAATGGCTCACTCTTCTTGGAGTTCCATTACACTGTTGACCTAGGTTCCTGCCTAGGAAAAACCTACTTTAAAAAAAAAAAAAAAAAAAAAAAAAAAAAAGTATAACCAAAACAATTTAAATATTGTAAACTCCCTTAAAAATTTTATTTTATGCATTTTGTCTGTTATGAAGGTATTTGCACAGAAAGGAAATCTGGGTCAGCATATCTGTGGTTGTTTTAACATGGAATCCTGTTCCTATAGAAAGATTCCCTGACAGGCTAGCTTACTTGCTAATGTATTAATTCACACACACATACATGCACACACCCATATGCATAAATTTACATGTACCTATGCAAGATATATAAAATTTTTATATAAAAAATGTTTTTTACTATTAGTTAAAGGTTTGGGGAGATTATTTTTTTTCCATCAGCTAAGTTATACCGGAGAGGAACAGAAAATAATTAAGCACCAATACACTAAATGTCATCCAAAATTCTCCATTCTTTGCAATATTTTATACTTTGTAGAGGTAAGAATTTATATGAACTGAAGTTCTGAAGCCCACAGACCCTTCCAGCTATAATTGCTTCTCAACATAAAGAAAGTTTTTCTCTCAGTATATTTGTGTTAACTATGCTATGAGTGAAAGTTTTTACTTTTATTAGGCAATACAAACAATCTTTGCAAAATCAGCTGAACTAAATCATCCATGGCATAATTGCTAATAGATTCTGCTGCCTCTTGCAATTGTGTGTAATATCTCTTCTTTTGTTAGAAGTTGTAGTTCACACACTATTTTGCAAGGAGACGCACTGGATTTCTCTGGTAAACTGCAGAATATTATGCAATATACATGACTAATGTAAGTTCAGACACACAGTTCTGCATTCAATGAAAACTGAATTAATATCATAAAAATGTATATTCTTCAAGTAGGTTTTAATGATAAACTGCACCAATGTAAAACTAGTGTATAATCTGCTTAAAACTGTTGCAGTCTTTGATTGTGTAATTGTTCTTTTGTTTCTCAGCAGAGGGGCTGTAAAGCAGTTGTGATTCAAAATACGTCTGCATGCAGAGTATGCACAGGCAGAAGATTTGCACAAAGTGATCTGTACTGATTGAAAATACAGACGATCCATACTTAACAGCTGAATCTTTGCGCTATTAGTCACAAGAAAACAGACATGTTGATTACTGTCAAACTCACTGGTAAGCTTGTAAGTTGAAAAGGTTCTGGTTTTGATGCTGAATGGGTATGATGTCCTACATTAACCAATAGCACTCTCACAGAATCAGAGAATCACTGAATGGTAGGGGTTGGAAGGGACCTCTGGAGACCATCTAGTCCAAGCCCCCTGCCAAACCAGGTTCACCTAGAGCAAGTTGCACAGGGCTGCATCCAGGTGGGTTTTGAACATCTCCAGAGAAGGAGACTTCACAACCTCTCTGGGTAGCCTGTTCTAGTACTCTGTCACCCTCACAGCGAATTTTTTTTTCATATTTGAGTGGAACCTCCTGTGTTGCAGCTTGTGCCCGCTGTCCCTTGCCCTGTTGCTGGCCACCACTGGAAAGAGTCTGGCCCCATCCTCTTGGCACCCACCCTTTAGATATTTATAAACATTAGTAAACCCCTCTCTTTAGGTGTGATTCAACCCCATTGACAGTGAAAGAGGAATTGAACTTCTAGGTCTATTTCAACCACTGTTGGGACACATGATCTCTCTGAAAACTGACTATCCCCGATGCTCATAGTTCTTAGATATTTTTTTCTAGTTTTCTATTTTTTTTTCTTTCAGTGTTGTTTTTTTCTTCTCTTCTTTAAAAAGACATTGCTAATTTGATGAAAGCAGTTCATTATATTTTTAAGAGTTTGCACAACCTAAAATCGCAAACCATTTGCATGTTACCAGTAAAAAAATACAACGTTAATTGTTTAGTCAGATATTTCAAAGAAATACGTATGCAAGATTCACTAAACCATTCTACATTATTATTATATGCACATTCATATCCTTATGCCCTTATATTTCTAGGTGGACTAAGAGCATTTGATGAATCATCTTCTCTTTACAATAAAAGTGCATAGACTTTCTGTTACATTAGTTAAAATTAACATAAAAATAGAAGAACATAAAATTTTGACAATATGAGTATGAAATCCAGGCCTAGATACTAGAAGCAAGTATTTTATATGATCATCTTCACTTGACAACTAAGGGCTTTTTTCACGTTATTCTTTTGTTGGAAGTGTATTCTTTCCATGTTCTCTCATAAGGGCGGTCTTTCTCAAAAGCTTATCTTTGTGGACATGTCTTATAATAAATAATGTTTTGGGGTCATTAATCTCTTATCTATGATTTGAAAGAAAGGTCCATACTATTGAGTTTACTAAAAGCTGTAAGTTGATAGACCTAAATGGAAACCCTAACCAGTCTAAGGATACAAGCAATCACGTCTGTGTTTATTGAAATTTAAAATAACTCTCTGTAATAAATTTGTTTGCACTAAATAAAATCATATAACTATACTTAGTGAAGAAGCAAGTACAATTTTGCAGTAGTCATCAAATGAAGTGCGTGTTTGAGCTCTGACTTTATAATTAACTGCTGAAAAAGGGTACATGCTTAAGTTTCTTTAAAAAAAAAAAAAAAGATGGCCTTATTTGATTATTGGAAATGTCATTTTTTACATCTTACATTTGTTCATAATTAATATAATTAGAGTCAGACGCTGAAAAACTTCTGTGGCTCATAACAGATTCCCAGCTCATTTTGGTTGCATCTGTAATTTTTTTAAATTTTACCACAGACATCTGTGAGATAATAGCTATGTGTTCATTGTAAGGCAGTCTGTCCTAAAGTACAAATCCAAGCTGACTCATTGAGATCACCATATGAACTTACAAAATTATTCTCTTGGAACATAACATTAGGAAATGTCACAGTAAACTAGCTCGCTCACATGTTAACGACCCTTACATATTAAAGATGGGTGAGGAGGCAGTGCTTAGATCCAAATGGGGTTTATATTACCATTTGGGGTTCACTGATGCCAAATCTTTTGAGCTTCTCTATCAAATTTTTTCACCATATGGCAAGCATCAGTTTTATCTTGTGGTAATCTGACCTTCTTGCACCAAATCTCCAGTGAATACAAATAGAAACTGAACAAGTATCATCTGCTTTTGGATCCAAAATAGAACAGAGTCAGACTAATGCTGAAATTTTACCTTTTTACTAGAATGTACTGCATGGCAATTTTTTCAGCAAAATTGATGAGGAAAAATGGTTACTTGAATCCCAGGCTAGGATATCTAGTAGCTCATATTCCCCAGAATAGAACACACCATGGCTGTAAGAAGATTTCTTATGAGGAAAAAATACAAATCCACATTAACTTATTTCCAGAGACAAAATTTGGGCTTAAATATAGGTGTGAGAATCTCACCTAAGCACCTGATAGTTTACCTGCTGTTTTTCCACAAGGGTATGTACTGGCAATGTGCCGTGTATTGCCATGGTCAGATTAGAAGACATCATAAAACCTTGGGTAATAAAGGAAGGAATATCACTGTCTGGCTGCTCTCATCTCTCAGCTAAAAGTTTAGGTTCAGGCAGATACTAATGAACAGGGAACCAATGTACTGCTACAAAAGACAGCACTAATGGTTTCAGATTTCTGGGTTACAACAGTACTCTACTAAAACTATTTTTTACTGTTTAAATCAAAAGGGCTGGTAGACAAAAGGTTATTTTAAAATTTGTTCTAAGCCATATAGAAATACTGACTGAGAATCTACAGATATAACATGAGTTGAATAAAATTTACTTAAAAGTGAATAATCATGACTTTTCTAAGGAATTGATGGTAGGAAAAAAGAAGAGTAAAGATAATAAAATTTAGAAAAGCCAACGTGGACAACTCAGGGAACTAAGGGACAACGTGCTTCAGAGAGAGAGAGTTTAAGTTACAAAGGAATGTGAGAGAACTGTCAGTAACAGAAAAGTTGAGATTTATTCATAATGGTAGACTATCCCATTGCATGGAAAAGACAGGAAACATATTAAGTGAGCAATATAGGATCAGAAACTCTTCAAGGACATGAAAATAAATATTAGATAAGTAAATGAAGAATGGAAACAAGGGTAGATGTCTAAGAATGTGCCTAGAGGAGAGAAAAACATAGGGATAAAAGCAGAGAGACTAAGGTGCAAAATGAGTTTCCATTAGCAAGGAATTGAAAAGCCCTACGAGAAGGAAATTAGAAATAAGAAAAAAAAGAAACAAGGATTACATAGCAAACATTGGATTAGGTAGAGATTGAGATAAATGGTGCCCTCTTTGTTTTAAAAAAACAAACAAAAAAGCCCCCCCAAACCTTGTTTTAAATACATATATTAAGAAATAAACTTTATGAAGTGTTATGGAGTACAGAACAGAATACAGAAGAATATAGTACTGTGTAGCTTTTTATAAAGTAGTATGGGTAAATTCAAGTCATGCAGCTTGGCTAAATTAATCTTTTTACATAAAGGAATTAATTTTACAAAATGGCTGTACCCCTGCAAAATTATTTTTAGGAAGTTACGGGATCCAGAGTTCTAAAAGGAATAAGTTTAATATCTAAGCTCAGAAAAGAAGTTGGGGGAAAAGAAGAAAAGAAAAAACCCAGAGTATTAGAGCTGTGTTAGTCTAACTCCAATTTCTGTCAAGATTCTGTAAAAATTATTAAAAAATCAATTTATAAGTACCTCAGAGATAATAAGGTGATAAAAATGGACAGCATAAGTTTGTCAAGAACTGATCATGTCAAACTGATCTAATTTCTTTCTCTGACAGGCTAACAGGCCAAGTGAATAAAGAAGGTTTGGTACAACTTGACTTTATTACGTTTTTTGACACTGCCATGCATGACATTCTTACAAGCGAGCTAAGAAAGTGCAGTTAAGGTATAATAATCCATTTAAAATTTACTCTGAAGAAGTAGTTATTAATAGCTTACATATATCTTATGAGGGTGTTTCAAGTGTCATTCCTGATGGATCTCCCTTGGACCTAGTTGTCTTTGATATTTTCATTAACAGTTGGGATTAATAAAATATGTAAATAGATTACATTACAGTAGAAGAAGTGGCAGTCATTTTCAAGGACAGGTTGAGGATGTAAAATGATTTTGACAAACTCCTACAAAATTCAACATATTGAAATTCAGAGAATTTAAAATTTCGATTTACTTTTCAGTACGCATAAAACACTTGTCTCACTGCTTACTATGAGTGTATTGAAATTCAGAGAATTTCAGTCAGAGAATACAGAGAAATGCAATGGTTCTACCAAAATTAAGGTGTAAATTAAAAATGAGAGCTAGCTGACTAGGTAATATATATATATGTGTGGCGGATGAAGAAATGACCAACACAGAGATGTCTTCAAGCATCAGCCCTTTATTGAAGCTTTGCACTGT
>NW_010340473.1:0-2226 GCF_000700745.2 Antrostomus carolinensis
AATTACTAAAAAGAAAATTGACTCTACCCTAGCCAAACCAGGACACCTTTCCAACCCCACCATGCTGCGATTCTGTGAAATCCAAGGGATCTGTAGGACGGCACTTGGGGTTTTGACACAATGGTTTTATTTGGAAAACATTGCTTTGTAGAAATTTCAGTTTTACTAGAGCAGAGCTCGGGATCTCTCCCTTTACTGGGAATGGGACGGCTGGAAAGAAGGGCTGTAGAAGTGGGTATCAGAGGGAAGCAAACTGGGTAGCACTTGTGGGGTTCAGAAAACCCCCCATGAAAGAGGCTGAAGGCTCCAGTCCTTCTCCGTACCCTCCACGGGTGCCCAAGCTGTTGTCCCAGCCCCATGGCTGTCCCTCTGAGCTGGGAAATATGGATTTTGGGGCTGGGGATGCAGGGGGAGGTATCTGAGGAGCCTGTCCCTACACAGCTCAGGTCCAAGTGTGTCACACTCAAAGGCTTTGACCCACTTAGTGTTACAAACCACAATCTTTGATTAAAGACACAGAAGAACAGAAACATGGCCAAGCATTAAGAAGTGGAGCATTAAGGCTTCATTATGAACAATAACCCTTAATGCCTCTCTCTTTCACAGCAGAGTTTTGAAGATCAGAAGCATTCAGGTTTGTCAGTGGGTGAGTCCAGATGAGCAATTACTACTCTTTTCACTGGACAAAACCAGAGCTGAGATCGCTGTCAGCTCTGCTGTCTGTTGTTATTACAATCTGCTCCCACTTCACAGAAAACATCATCAGGGAGAAGAAAAAAATATCCGCCAAACTGGACAACACAGACAGTCAACAAGAGGAATTGGGAACATCTCAATATTCTGTGTACAGTGCTGCCACGACAAACTGGTGCAGGTACTGGGAGGGAGGAGGCAGGGGCCAGTACAGAGCATGACTGTTGTGGTAGCTGTGATGTTGGGTTGGTTTTTGTTCAAGGAGAGGACAGAAATGCAGTTCTCTGCCCAAGAGATGCTCCACAGGCTGGAATTTGCTGCCCTTCTGTCACCATCATTCACACCCTCTCAGACAGCTTTGGTTGGCTTCATGCACAGAGATAATGACACTGGGATCTGCGTGGAGCTAATGGCACTGGGATCTGTGCAGAGCTAATGGTACTGGGATCTGTGGGCATTGGGATCTGAGGGCACTGAGATCTGTGGGTATTGGGATCTGTGGGTATTAGGATCTGCAGACACTGGGATCTGCACGGAGCTAATGACACTGGGATCTCCAGGTACCTCAGCAAGTAGCCAAGCACATCATGCAGTAGCCACATGATGGGTCTGTTTCACTGATGAAGGAGAAGATGGCTTTTGCTGGGATGGGAACCAGAGTGGGTGCTCTGAGAGTGATAGAAAAAGTGATGGCCAAAGGGCACAACCCTCCCGCGGGGACAAGCTGGGGAGCCTGGGCTGGGACTTCAGTTTGAAATATCCCCTCGGATTAGGAATTGGGAATTAAACTCTTGCTTTCAGGTGGTGGTGACTGCATCAGTGGAGGGTCTGATGTCTGACCACTCCCACTATAAAGAAGGGCTCATGGACTGTAAGGTGTCAAAGCCACACAAGCTCTTGCAAACCAGGCGCCTTGTTCAAGGTTCTGGTGCCGGAGCAATTCCTCCCGGGGCTGGAAGGCTCCCGAGGGATCAGAGATGCTGGCAGCAGCGGCCACAGCATCACTGGAGCGGGATAGACAAGCCAAGACCACCTTTCCCAACAAATCACTTCCATGTTTAACTCAAATTGGACAGAGAGATAATAACAGACCCCCACTCCTGGCCACGATGGTTGATTTTGTAGCTCGTATTCCCCTTTCCCTGTGGGCACATTACAAGTGTTGGAGGAGATGATGAAGCAGTAATTGCTTCACCAAGTGCTGTCCTCCCGTGGCATTCTCATCTCCTCCCTGCTCAGAGCACCGCTCCCCACAACCAACAAAACACTGACAGGTTTTGCTAATATTAGGAAAATGGCAGTGCCGCAGACTCGCCCTCCCACTGCAATTTAATTTTTCAAATCATTCTCCCCATTGCAAATATTTTCTGCTTTGTAACAGCTGAGGTTTGAAAACAATGCTATGTGCACAGATATGACATCTTTCTCTTGTTTGCTTTTATTCCACTGGAGAAAATAGAACTGATTCATTTATTCATTGCATATAAATTAACCAACTGTTTGACTCTTCTTTTTTTTTTTTTTTTTTTTTTT
>NW_010340473.1:2301-49927 GCF_000700745.2 Antrostomus carolinensis
CCCCTGCCGGAGCAGGAACCTCAATGAGATCACACAGGAAGGTGTCCAGGTGGGTTTTGAATGTCTCCAGAGAAGGAGACTCCACACCCTCCCTGGGCAGCCTGTCCCAGGGCTCTGGCACCCTCACTGTAAAGAAGTTTCTTCTCAAGTTTAAGTGGAACCTCCTGTGTTCCAGCTTGCACCCGTTGTCCCTTGTCCTATCATTGGTTGTCACCAAGAAGAGTCTGGCTCCATCCTCATAACACTCACCCTTTATATATTTATAAACATTAATGAGGTCACCCCTCAGTCTCCCCTTCTCCAAGCTAAAGAGCCCCAGCTCCCTCAGCCTTTCCTCAGCAGGGAGATGCTCCACTCCCTTCATCATCTTGGTGGCTCTGTGCTGGACTCTCTCCAGCAGTTCCCTGTCCTTCCTGAACTGTGGGGCCCAGAACTGGACACAATATTCCGGATGCAGGCTCACCAGGGCAGAGTAGAGGGGGAGGAGAACCTCTCTTGACCTACTAACCACACATTGGGCACACATATTGTATCGCAAAACAACCCACAGTTTGATTTTTACAAGTTTACTCATTACTCAAACTTGTTAACCAGGATACATGAACGCTAAGGTGCTATTCATTTATTTACTAATCATTAATCTTCACTGGAATTCCTCATGTATTTCTTGTGACATTATTTCCACTTCTCAATTTGATGTCTCAAACTTTACCAGGAGAAGGACAGATCATTAGTGGTAAATAATAAACAATTAAAGATAATTGTCCTTGCTTTCAAAAGTAACTTTGTTCTTTAGCCAGAGACTTTACAGAGCTTTTCTTTACATGAAGAACAGTCACTCCCTCAATATACAGACACACTCATTTTTATTCTCTGCTCAGGGTGGGGGGTGACCCTCCCTATGTTACTCAAGATGACCACCTTGAACCACTGTCCCACCAGTAGCTGTCCCAACCCCTGAACACCTGCATTCTCCATCACAGAATCACAGACTGGTGGGGTTGGAAGGGACCACAGGAGATCACCCAATCCAACCCCCCTGACAAAGCAGGGTAACGCAGAGAAGGGCTACAGGAAAGTGTCCAGGTGGGTTTGAATATCTCCAGAGATGGAGACTCCAAACCTCTCTGGGCAGCAGATTCCCCTCATCCTCTTTTCCATCAAAAGCTGCAACACCTGCTCTGACCATAAATCACTCCCTGTCGTGATCCCAACAAAGCAATTCACCTGCAGCCAGGCCACCCGCTGTGGCTCAGGCAGGGGTCAGCACGGCAGGGGTGGCCCCGGCTCACAGAGGCACAGTTCTCCTTCTCCACCCAGGGAGAACCTCTGATCCACCACAGCAGGGAATGGCTGGGAAACAAGAATTGCCTTTTGCAATGTATTGTGAGGATTTACACTTTCATTTTCACTCCCTGCTGATGTGAAAACAGGACCCTTCAAAACTTTGATCAAAAAGCTCCAAAAAAAGCAGCTGTTCACCTGCCTGAGGAGAGACCAGCGGTCAGATCGTTTCACCAGGACACAATAAAGTCTCTATCCAGGTTCACAACCTGCCTCCATGTCTATAAACAAATACCCCCAGCAGTTCCTCACGCTGTCTCCTGACCATTGCAAACTAAGTCCCTGGCTCTCTACCCACAAGTTCAATCCAAATCCCAAAAGCTTCACTGAAAGAAACTTATTTCTATTTTTTACAAAAATAGTCTCACTCTTCAAAGCACCATTTATTGCAGTTTTTTTTATAAAAAAAAGAGAGAAAAAAAGAGGGTAAGAGAGATTGCTTAGAAAGTCTCCACCAGGATGGTCTGGTGGGGAATGTGTCTTCTTGGGGATGCTCACTAAGCCACAGCAGCCACTGACACAACCAAGGAGCAGGGAATAGTTTGCTAGGACTGTGATGGAACAGAGGAGGGATCAGGGCAGAGCAGGGAACATCACCAGGGTTAGGTGAGAAAATAATCTCAGGCTTTAAACCAAATAGGCTGGAACAGCAGCCATCCCCATGGTGGAAAATGAACGTAGCAGTGGGAAACCAGCAGTGACTGTAGCTGTTGGCCCTGGGCTGTGCAGCACAGAGCGGGTCCTCCTGGATAAGGGCTCCAGCAGGAGCAAGAGATGGATCTCTGGAGGCAAATGAGGAGTTAAAGTGTCTCTTCTGTTTTTATCATAGAATCACAGGCTGGTTTGGGTTGGAAGAGACCTTAAAGCTCATCCAGTCCCAACCCCCCTGCCATCAGCAGGGCCACCTTCCACTAGACCAGGTTGCTCAAAGCCTCATCCAGCCTGGCCTTCAACACTTCCAGGGAGGGGGCATCTACAACTTCCTTGGGCAACCTGTTCCAGTGTCTGACCACCCTCACAGTGAAGAACTTCTTCCTAATATCTAATCTAAACCTCCCCTCTTTCAGCTTAAACCCATTTCCCCTTGTTTTGTCATTAACTGCCCTTATGAAAAGTTCTTCCCCAGCTTTCTTGTAGGCCCTTCAGGTACTGGGAGGCCGCTATAACTGCAGAGTGAGCCAGAGAAAGCCTTGCAACAGCACATTTTCTGATCACATTAATGAGAGCATGTGAAGCAAGAACCAGTCTCCTTGATGAAGGAGCTTCATCGTGAAGCTAATGTTTGTTTTCACTACATTTGCCATGGAAGGTGACGTCTGAAAGACATGAAGGTCTCACGTCCCATCACGCTCCCTTCCCCCTCATCTACCACAGACAGAGTTAGCTCATGTCTTTCCTGGACGCGTGAGCTTTGTGACTCCTCCCAGAGCAGACCCAGACACTTCCTCACAGAACCGGAGGGGCTCGTGCTGCTCATTTTCCCTGATTTATCATCTCTGTTTCTTCACCAGGCAGCCCGCAGCCGCTGGACCAGAACAGGAGGAACATCCAAGCTGGTGAATGGAGACAGACCACAGGAACCCCAGTGATAAACCAGGAAAAGGGGATATGGTTTGCTCTGAACTCAGAACAGCTCAGGGCAAGATGGGTGGGATGAAAATGAATGGCTTGGGGGAAAACAGAAGGCAGAACTAAGTAATTTCTTTTTTATTTTTATGTCACTGCATCCCTTGGTGAATATTGCCTTTGCTCCCCACCTGTGGGCATGAAGAGTCTGGATCAGCACTGGCTAGAAATTTCAGCTGAAGAACCAAAAAAAAAACCCCAAAAAACAAACCCAAACCAACCCCCTCCCAAAAAAAACCCCACCCTAGAAAGTGAAATTCATTCTGCTATTTCAGTTAATGAAACTCTCCAGGATTTGTTTTGAAATGACCCAACGTGAAACTTAAACATCCAAACAGAATATAAGTTACAATGCCTCTCTTGAAGGGACATTCTGTGCTCCCAGGGATTAACAGGTAAAGGGAATAAGGCAGGAAAGAAATCTGCCTTAATTACCTTAATTAGAGGACCCAGAGTGTGATGTGAAAAAGGAACTGAAGAGCCTTTATCTCAGTTATCTGATCTGTGCCCTTAGATTTATAGAGCTGGGCAGGACAAGTGTTGAGCAGTGGTGGAAGGTTCAGGGGGACTTGGCTATAGATGCTGCTGACACACACACACACGTGTTAAATATAAAGCTGTGGATTATGTGGATTATGTGGATTATATGGATTACTCCTACATATATGCTGGAAGAAATGAGAAAAGAGCAGGGCAACAAGGAGGGCAGAAGCACAGAGAGTTTGGATGGTTAACCTCTTTGCTTGAGCTCCCACCGGGTTTGTGATGAAGTCCTCCAAAGAACAATTTCCTGGGGAAATGTCAATCTTGTCCAAAGATTTTTGAAAAGGTGAAAAAAAATATTCAAAGGTAGATTTCCAGCCATTTTTTGTTAGTGCATGATGAGACTGTCCCAATAGCAGGATGGAAGGGCAGGGTTTCTTTGCAGCCTGTGTATCAGGAAGCCCTTTCCTGCTTAGATTGAAGGAAATCTGTGTATGAGGGAAGGAGCAGCTCCTTCCCTCCCCTGTCCCCAGTGCAGGCTGTGTACGTGTACACTGCACACACACACACACAGAGGATATGGCTCTGCCTGGCTGGAAAACTCCAGCTTGCCATCAAATGGAGAAATCGATAATGACAGAGAGCGAGGGGAGGAGGAGATGGGGCAGAGGACTTCTGCAAATATGATTAAATCACTGTGGTGCTGGGAAAATCTTTCCCAGTGTGTGCAGACTGCAGGGCTCCAGCAGACGAGAAGCCAGCCCTGGTACTTCGTAGGTGTGTGGTGAATTCAGTCTGAAAGGTGGAGCACACAGGTAGTGTCCACCACTGCTCAGCTCATCACTTAAACAAAGGGGGAAACTGAGGCACAGAGTGAGTCAGAGCTGTTCCCTGACTTACAGGGAGTCACAGCCAGTCCCTCACTGCAAACTCTTGCAGGGATGAGGGGATCTGATCAGGTGCTCCCAGCCCCCCAGGATGTTGGCAAACCCCGGAGGTTTAGCCCCTTCCACACCCCGTGGTGAGCTGTACATCACCCTTGGCAAGGATCCCAGAGCACCTCGGGCTCATTACCACACACTTTCAACATCTCTTTTTGGGAAGTTTCTTAGCAGGGAAGTAACACAGAAATGCCAATCACCTCCCCTGCTGGAACATATATTGAAATGTTTTTCCAATTTGTCAAATTATTCAGTGCTTGTTAATTATACATATCAGAATCTGCTCTCCATCCCATGCTCAGGCCACTGAGATAAGAAGACCAGCCCTGCCAGGGTCTGGACTAATGAAGCCTTAAAAATCCTGTCTGCCTACATCTTTTGTCAGAAAATAATTCACCTTCATATTTTGACTAATTACAGGAGTTCAGAATGGCTGGGCTGGCTCAGATCCAAGCCCTGTCTGCAAAGAAAACCCTCTCTCCAGCTTTAGGCAGTAACAGAGACTTTGGAGAAGGGACTCGACCCCACTTTACATCAACTTGCCTTGGGGTGAGACCTTCAGAAGGGAGAACATCTTTGGGGTTGATGCTGTGTCCCTGATACCAGGCAGATGGGGCATCTCCACAGCTCATGGTCCAACCACAAATAAATTAATCAGTCACATAAAACTTCAGGGAACGTGCTCAACCTCATCTAATTTCCAAGCTCTCCCCATTCAGTGTCTACCTGGGAATGGGGCTGAGTGTGACTTAGAAGCTCTAATTTCTCTCCCCATGGACACACACACACCTAGGGCTGGGAGATGGCACCCACAGCTTTGAAGAAGGGAAATAAAATCAGGACAAGGTTCTGTAAAATTTATGAGTCCAGTGCATCAGCTGGTAACTTCACTGACGTGAGCAGCATTTCATATGTAAAATATTAGCACATAGGTAGCCAGGGTCTCTTAGCAGAGAAATACACTTGTTTCTTCAACTGCCTTCTCAACTCTTTCCAGGATTTATGATCTGACAGAAAATACACTCACACATTAGCAATTTTCAACTAAAGAAGTGAAAATAAAGAACAAGCAGCTTGCAAATAAACATCTACCTTAAATTTTAAAATTACTTAAATAGAGATAATCATGACTCAAATCAAAATCATTATTTTTTTCCCTAGCTCAGTAGCTGCTCTATTCAGCTTCACAGTCTCTATACTGTTCCATAGGAGCACACCAGTCACCACGGAGAGACAATATCATATCATCCAAAGAGCTCAATCACACTGTCAGACCAGCAGAGAGATGAACAGGCTGAACTGGAAGCCTCAGGAAATAAGTTGTGAGCAAATCTACAGCCTGAAACACATTCCCACCAGCAACACTTCAAAATAACAGAAGTTTGAAGCACGTCACTGAAAAGGAGAAGTCATTTGCCATGATCAGAAAGTGGCAGAAAGAACTCAGTAAGTGCTTTGCTCCAGAGAGCTGCAGAGAGCTCACCTCACTCTATTAAAGACAGAAAACAATTTCTAGTATCACTTTCGATCCTCAGCCTCCTACCTCCTCAGAGGCAGCCTGGCTCACCAGAGCAAAGCTGACTTTTGCTTCAGGGCCTCAGTTTCTCAAATGAAAAGGCTTCAGGCTGCTGGGAGGCAGGAAAGTGACAGCCTTCAGCTCCCAGAGAGGAGGTGCTTGTGGGACCCCAGTGAGAAGGCAGGGCAGCCTCACTCTAGCACATCAGGGTAGTGTTAGTGATTCCACCAGCCCCAGTTCTCCATAAATCTGCTGGATTTCCAGCTCACCACTCTGTTACCTCAGTTTCCCCATCTCACCTCACTCTGTACCTCAGTTTCCCCATTTCACCAAACCAAGGCTTGGTGACATTTCATTGTTCCCAGGCTTAGCTCCAGGCAGCCCTTCAGGTGGCATCTCACCCTCCTTCCCGGGGGACCAGGAGGGACTGAAATTAAAAGTACAACCCGGGAAGGTCTGTCCCAAAGTGGAGCTGCTCTCGCTTTGGTTGGGGGCTGAGATTTTTAGCTGAAAGAGCTGGTTCTGCTGGAAATCAGTGTGTACAAGCGATGCATTGCAAATTTTTTGCAGACAAATATTCACTCTGGAAATGGATAATAGGCACTCGCAGCCACGAATCAGAAATGATACCTCGGGCTTATCAGAGTAATCATAGCCCAGCAGCAGAGCTCAGGTTTTTGAATACTGCAGACAACAAACACGATTCAAACACAAGGAAGGAATGAACTGGAAGAAATTACAGTCCAGCGCAAATTTCAGCTACCAGAGAAATTATTGTTGTGAATTATGCACCATCCCCGGGGCTGACAGATCGACAAAGCCCTGAGTGCTCTGTGCTGGCTGGGAAGAAAGTACCCAACCAGTATTTCTCCTCTGCATTTGGAACAGTTGGCTTTCCCTTCTTGTTTTTGTCACCTGCCAGCTGAATTACGGCAAAAAAAAAAAAAAAGGGGGGGGGTTTTAGTGTTTTAGATGAGGGTCACAGACTGCTGGGAATATGTGGAGCAGCAAAGCAGAGACAAACATCTGTAGCTCACAGCCCTGGAGCACACACAGCTGCAATGCCTCCTTGGTCCTTCAGCAAATCCTCCCTCCCTTGCCCCTGAAGCCTGTAGAGTTCAGCTGCCACTTTAATAAGAAATATATTTGGGTATGACACAGGGAGAGCTTTTCAGCAGATTTTTTCGGGGGGTGGGTTTGATGGAATTAAATGAAAAAAACCCAAATAAGTTTCGACAGAGTGTGTTAGTCTTCCTCCAGACTAGTGGAAATTTCTTTCTGTTGGAAAATTGACTTCTCCTCTCCCATAGCTCATCAAAATAATTCATTTTCCAACCAATACATACTTGAGTTGTTGGTTGTGGTTGAGTTTTTGTTTGTTTGTTTGTTTGTTTGTTTTCAGAAAAGACTGGGTTTCAACAAAACTTCAGCTGCAAATGTTCAAGGAAATATTAAGAAGGGGAGAGTGGAGAAGTGTTCTGAGGCTTGTTTTCCACAAAGACGACAAAAAATTCCAGCCTTTTGCAATACTTTGGTACACTCAGATCTCTGGCTCTCAACCTGCTCTCTAATGCAATCCAAAGTGCACTGAATGTAGAGGACTTCAGCAAGTTCTCAGCCACATGTGCCATCATCATATTGATTTTCCTGGCATGACAGCCAGGGGTTAAACTCTGCTGAACAGAGGGCTCTGCACATCACCCCCTTACTCAGTCTCAGGCAAGTCCCTTCCTCTCACTCTCAAGATTCACACTCCACTAGAAAAATTTTACTTGAATAAAGACTTTGGATTTTGAGTTGGTAATACCTTGGAGCCTTCATTACTTCTGCAGGTCTCTGGAAAGGTCATCACTCCTCTCTGCACACCACTGAGCCCCTCTGCATTTCCTTCTGAAGATGAGGAAGGGACGGTAACTAGCAGTGAGTGAGCTAAGCAGAGGTGGGAGCAGTGGAGAATTGGCAGGGACCTGGCTCAAAGGCACAGCAGCGGTTATTGAGAAGAGACAGGAGAGGAGGAAGGGGAGGTGAGGTGGGCTGTAGTGTGATATTTTTGGATCACTGCTGAACACAGGCAGCCACCAGACAGAGGTTGCATTTTCTGCAGGCAATGGGCACAGCGGTGGTAAAACATTTTTGCAGTAAGTTTTTTCTGGTGCCTCCCTCCATCACCCGGGTACTGTTCCCTTCCTGGCTCCTTCATCTTCCTCACGTTGGCACCGTCCCCCTTGCACAGCTCATCTGGCTATTGCTTTCTCTGTGACACATCTGGAACGTCTCCCTACAGCCAGACTGAGCTTTCCTGACTTTCAGCAGCTCCTCAGCAAACCGTCAGCAGGACCAGTCATACTCTCTTATCTGCAAACAGTAATATCTATGTGGATGTTTCCCCATCTCTTTATTAATAGCTCCAAAATACATCATTAATGAGATCTGGAAGAAGAAATCTGAAACATGTGTCAATAATTATCTTATTTTTCCAGCCATACATTGCCTCATCTCCTTTTTGCCTCTGTAAGGTTGACAGGCAAAACACTGCATATTGTGTCCTACTAGATGAAAGACATGTCAGACTTAACCTAGTGCACTTCAAAAATTATAGTGAATTAATTTCCTGTAGGTTGGCTCCGTGCAGTACGAGCCTGTCTGGAATGCAAAGCAGCCTCAAGTTTGTGCAGAGAACTAAGAAGTCTGGGCAGAAAGTGATGATCAATTGAATTTCCTCTTAAATCAGATTGAAAACATATGATGCACGGCAGAGTGATCATTAGCTGGAGGGATCGGGGAGAGCGGTGCAAGGAGCCAACCTGCCATGCCCAAGCCACAGGGTTCTGTTCAACCTTCCCTGGGCAAGAAGTGGGTACAGTGAATCTATCAAGTAGTGGTTGATACTAAAGTGGAAGATGGTAGTTTGGCTCCTCTTCCAGAGCCCAAGCTGCTTTCTAATCCCAGACACTTTATATGTTGCTATAGAAATAACACAAAGCTCCGCTTGAGCTTTGCATTATCCACCCCCCCGCACTCAGATGTTTTGGGGTGCAGTGCAATGAACTGGCATCTCCCCCCAGCCCCGCCAGCCTCTGCCCTCCCCCCCCTCGGCGCTGCCAGCCCCCCAGTAGCCTTCAGCCCATTTTCCTTTGCTCTTCCTCAAATAAGCCACAAAGAATCCTGCCTTCCTCACCTCGGGAGGAAACTCTCCGCTAGCACTGATCTGCAGTATATGAGGTATTATCCAGCCCTGCTTAGCGACATATTTAAGGTCCTATTATTATTATTTATTATTGGATCTTGCAGTCACTCCCCATGCAGAGCCAGTGCTTTATGTGCCTGGGATCAGGGGTGAGCACTCCCTTTCCAGTCGTGCACGCAATCTATGTCCAAATCTTGCAGAATACGAGATACCGGACCTGAAAATTGCATTATAATGTGACAGCAACTTTAGATCACTTTTAATTCTCAGCATTTATCATTTCCAATTTTTTCTCTCCTCTCCAGACCCACAGACTTGCACTCAGCTCTGGGAACCCTTGCTTAGCTTGCAGGAAGGGAAAAAAGCAATCCTATTAAAAACAATGAGCCCCAAAATCCCAACAACCCTAAAACATTTGATGCATTTCCTACATCACTTCAGGAGAATATGGAACATGAGTTATGAGCTGAGGAGAGTGTCTCATCCCTGACTGGGAAATGACTTTTAGCAAGTATTCCTGTGGCTTTAGCTATTGCAAGGAGGAAGGGACCCCAAAACCAGGTGCATGAACCATCCCACACGACTCTACGCGTGTGTGCGTGTCCTGTGAGCACGTCTGCACCCTGGGAAACACACAATGTGGATTTGGCAGTGGACAGTATTGCCTTGGGAAGTTGTATGAAGCCAGAGAGGGCTTTTATCTTTACATGAATAGTGAGAATAAAGTGAAGTGTAATAGTTAATGCTAAACAAGCTATCAGAAGTCAGAGTAACTCCACGTCTCGAATCAGTTGTCGGTTATAAAGGATTAAGAAAGTGGAAAACAGATTATTTCCCTGCTGGTTGTTGATGATGAAGCGTAGCCCCTCTGAGATGCAGCAATGGCCCATATAGATCTGAGGTCTAATCTAATTTGACAGTTCTTATGTTCTCAAGTGAAATTTCCAGAAAGTTTGGAAAAATATCCTCTCACACCTTGTGAATTTTTCCACACTACCACTCTCTGGTTGAGGAAGGCTGCTGCTTCCCTGGGCAGTCGCTCGCAGTCACAGGTAACGAATATTCAATATGACTTTACCATCCACTTTGACTCTCATTACATTATAATGGCAGTTCTTCATCTGTGCTTTGCCCTCAAGTAAGTGGGTCACTAAGTAGTTAATGAGCTTCTCCAAAACTTAATTAATGGTCAGCTTAGATGATCCTTTCTCAACCTCTCTGTTTTTATCCTTGCTGGAACTAGAAGGAACACTTGCTTACATGATTTTTTTTAAAAATAGTTGCTCCTACTACATCTTCACCTTCTTGTTTATAAAACGGTATCTCACACAGGCAGGAACACATACATTATTAAAATGAACTATTCATTAGAACCACATTTAAAAGCTGTGCATTAAACACATGAATTATGTGAGCTCCCTGGATATTTGATGTGGAACAGAGAGACAGAGATCTCCATGGCCATGTGTCAGCTTGAGACTTCAATAAATCTGTCTGGAGTCCCTGCTCTAGCCAGAGCAATCTGGGTGATGTGTGTTTGGTGCCTTGGTTTCTCCATTTGTAAAGCTAAATTCACAAGAACATTGGCATTCTCTGAATGCAAAGCTTACAAGAGGAGGTTTAGAATTAGGACTTTTGCTAAATCCCACGAAAAGCAACTTGCAGTTGTTGAATTGTGTTGTTGCCCCACAGTTCAAGAGGGACAGGGAACTGCTGGAGAGAGTCCAGCACAGAGCCACCAAGATGATGAAGGGAGTGGAGCATCTCCCTGCTGAGGAAAGGCTGAGGGAGCTGGGGCTCTTTAGCTTGGAGAAGAGGAGACTGAGGGGTGACCTCATTAATGCTTATAAATATGTAAAGGTGAATGTCAGGAGGATGGAGCCAGGCTCTTCTCAGTGATGCCCAATAGTAGGACAAGGGGCAATGGGTGTGAGCTGGAACACAGGAGGTTCTGCTTCAACTTGAGAAGAAACTTCTTTCCAGTGAGGGTGTTGGAGCCCTGGGACAGGCTGCCCAGGGAGGGTGTGGAGTCTCTTTCTCTGGAGATATTCAAGACCCTCCTGGACACCTTCCTGTGTGATCTCATGGAGGTTCCTGCTCTGGCAGGGGGTTGGACTGGATGATCTTTCGAGGTCCCTTCCAATCCCCAACATTCTGTGATTCTGTGAACCATGGCTTGGCACGGCACAGAGAACTGCCAAGTAACGTGGCGATTTCTTTTGTTATGAAGAACAAAATCGATCCAAATTCAGAAAGAAGTGGCAGCTAAACACTGAATGATCAGGCAATGGGAAAGGAATACTGTGTACAGAATGAGCAAAATTACTGGATAGGAAATGGGATGTTGTTTATTAAAACACAATATCGTTACCGATTCTACGCCTGAGAAGAGGGAACAAGAGGATTTGATGCTGGGATTCTTTTTTGTCAAAAAAAAAAAAAAAAAGAATTGACAAAAGTATTACTTCAAACAATTCATTTTCTTCTGTTACGAATAAGTCAGTGGCTTAATGTGCAACTTAATTTCCCCAGAGATAAAGGAAAAAAAAGTCTTAGAAACACTTCTGTACTTTTTAAGCTTTAAAATAAAAATCTGATCCTGTTTGAACTGTTCTTTGTTTTATAGCTTCCCATCACAGTCAAAAAACACCTGTGCAGTTTCCAGCCATATCACTTGCTCCTGTGTCCAGTTAAACCCTGCCCTTCAGAAAACCAGCATCCCTATTACATGTCTGTGTCTGCTGGAACGCTCCACTGAACAATTTAAAAACTGATTAACAGACTTGCTTCCAATGGGACCTATTGAATGTTCTAATTAAAAAAGAAATTGCTATCTCAGGAGCTCCCTCTCAATCAATTGCCCTTGGTAATGTTAGTTACTATTGCGCTGGCCAAAATTAAAAGAAAAAGAGACCAACAGGAAAAAAAATATCTAATTATTGTATGATAAATACAGGCAGTTGGAAAACGCAGAAAGTTCAGCAGAACTTTTGTAAAAAGGCATTAAAAGACCTAAAAGTGTGTGATGTAGTGAGATTATCCTACAGCTGCCTGATGTGAGAACCATACATCTTCTTCCAAAACTCTGCTCTTGGGGTGTCTCAGCTCCACGTGGGTCTGGGTCCATATGGAAATGTAGATAAACCCTGAGTCACAACATTTACACGCTGACTTGGATGAACACCAAGGGCCAGATGTGTGATTCCCCTGGTCTATGGTTTAGGCACCCAGAAGTTATTCTCCACTGACTCTAAAGGGTGCCCAGCTCACACCCTTCAGCTGGGACAGAACATCCTGGAGGCTACAGATTCCCTGTGCTGCGTGGATGGACTTACAGGAAGTTGGATGCACTTATGGAAGGTTGGATGCACTTAAGGAAGGTTGGATGCACTTAGGGATGCTACAGCCTCAAATATACCCAGAGTTCAGCTCTTAGCACAGAGCAGATGCTGAGCGTGATGTCCAGCCTGCACGGATGGACAACAGAGCAGCCCAAAGGCACCAGGGTTTGGACTTAATGGACTTATTTCTCCTCTTGAGCCTGCACTTGATTTAATCACAGTGACAGCATATGATGATGTCCAGTTTCACTGCATCTATCACGCTCTGCATTCCCACAAGGGCACAAGGAGAGCAGGTCAGCAGAGGACACAAGCAGTAGCTCAGGGGAGGGAAGCTGTGCTGGCGCAGGGCTTAGGTGACCAGAACCAGGCACTTCCTTGCTTATTAGAGCTCCTTTGAAGGGTGTCACACTTATCCTGCTCTAATCCTTTGCAAAGAACTTCTTTGCTTCGGGATTTTTGCTGAAATCTGTTAACTGGGCTTTCATGTACCTTCTTGTGGTCAGGGCTATTTGGAAATGCCAGGAGGGGAGCAGGTATTTTGTGAAAAGGGAGGCAGGCTGGGTAATGTTACTGGTTAGCAGCTACACCTGAGAGCATCAGCTGCTTTCTCAGCTTCCAGAAGAGTCTTTCCCAAGCTCCACGTAGATGTGGAGATAGTCCTTGTGCTTCTCTAATTGCTGCAACTGCACAGTCACTGAGATAAAGCCCGTTAGGAAATGGGGTCTCTACTCATAACATTGGTAACCTTGTAATCCAATCGACCCAGCAGAGTTACTCCTGACCAAGGTGGGCATCACTAAGAGGAGAACCTGTGCTTCAGTGCTAGCTTCACCACCACCACCACTGGTTGGTTGGTTTTTGGGGGTTGTTTTTTGTTTGTTTGTTTGTTTTATTTAGGTTATGACATAAATTATGTTCAGGACTTTGCAAGACAGCTTGTGTGATGAGACAGACCACTGACCCCATGCTCTTTCTCCACAGGTGCAGCACGTCTGCAGTTATTTATTCGAGTCAAGCCGAGACACTGCCATGAAGATGGACTGTAAGACATGGCATCATCCCCAGGCCTGTGGCAATAAGGTCCTGATTCCTTTTTCTCTGTAGTCTCAGTGACTTCAGTGCTGTCAATAGTGATTTACACCACGGTGAACTGAAAAAGATTCTGCCTCATGACTCACTCAATATTCCTGTCTCTGGAAAGACTACGGACCAATTAACTCTGGAAAGGAAAATCAGTTTTGGAAATGAACCTAACAGCATCTAGCCTTGAGAGGAATAGGTTTCCAAAAGGATCTCTTCCTTAATTTTTACACGAGCACCCAGGGAACCAGACAGAGCTTCCAATAAAACACTCCCTGGAATATTCGGCCCATCCATCGATTCTGTATTCACCATTCTAAGTGCTATTTAGACTTAATTAAATTGTGCTGGTTTCTGAATAAGAGAGAATTGACTGTTCAATGTGCTTCCCCGATTCATTTATTTCTATCGTAATCAGGCAACAAATACATGGAGGGCTCAGATGTTCCTTCTTCATTAGCAGAGCTACTGGGAATCTCCCTCTGTCTCCTGGGTCCTGCAGCACTGGTAGTTAAGAAGCTACAAGCAAATGCAGAAGTTCCAGCCCGGCGAGGCTCGAGGATGGCTCTGGGAGGAGGCTGCACTCCTCGTTAACAAGCGTTTGTTGAGCAAGACTTTTCCAGAGTGCTGTTTCTGAGTAAATAACACAGCTTCCTGGGAACTGTGCAAACCAGGAGCATCTCAGCTCCCATCGAGACCTTCTTAGTTATAATCACGCAGTGCCTCGTGTCACTGGGAGGAGACACAGAGCACCACATACTGTAGCTTGTTACTGAATCCTTTTTGTTAAAAATGAAACAAAGGATAAGGCTTCGATCTGGCCCAATAATAGAAAAGACTTTGAGCACATCTGCTGAATCCAGGGTAGCCACACACCATTAATGGGGTGAAATTTAACAAGTCCAAGCGCCAGACCCTGCACTTAAGATGGAGTAACACCAGGTGTAAGGATAAACCGGGAGAGGAGAGGCTGGAGAGAAGCCACTGCGTTTGTCTCGTCAGGAGAAAGGGAGGCTGAGGGGCAACCTCATTGCTCTTACAGCTCCCTGAGGAGGGGACATGGAGAGGGATGTGCTGAGCTCTTCTCTGCACTATCCAGTGACAGTATGTGTGGGAATCATAGAATCATTAAGGTTGGAAAAGACCTCTAAGATCATCCAGTCCAACGGCCAACTCTCCACAACCGTGCCCACCAAACCATATCCCTGAGTGCTACTTCTACACGTTTCATTCACAGCTGAGCTGGAGGAGGTTTAGACTGGACATTGGGAAGCATTTATTTACCAAGAGGGTGGTCAAGCCCTGGAACAGGCTTCCTAAAGAGGTGGTTGATGCCTCATGGCTGTCAGTGTTTAAGAGGCAATTGATCAATGCCCTTAATAACGTGTTTTAAGTTTTGATCAGCCCTGAAGTGGTCAGGTGGTCGGACTAGATGGTCATTGTAGGTCCCTTCCAACTGAAATAGTCTGTTCTATTTGATTTGATTTGATTTGATTCACAGAATCACTGAATCACCTCAATTGGAAAAGCCCTTTAAGATCATCCAGTCCAATCATGAACCCAACACTGACAAGTCCCCGACTAACCCATGTCCCTCAGCACTGTGTCTACACGACTCTTCAATCCCTCCAGGGATGGGGACTCCACCACTGCCCTGGGCAACCCATTCATTCACCAGCATTCTCAAACCTCCCTCTAGTCAGGCCAAAGCCTACAGAACACCCTCATGTCCCCAACGTCACAAGACAACCCCTCACCCCACACTGCTCTGCAATGCTGAGGACTTCAATTAAAAGACCAAAAGTCTTAAAAACTCTAGTATCCCCCCCCAAAAAAAAGCCACTCAAGCTGGTCACCGGAGTGCAGGGGTCCTGGAGAGGTGGAAACACCCAGATGGAGAAATGTTTCCCAACTGCATAGGGGAAATGAGAGCAGCTCAGGGATCCAGGTCCAGCTCTACTGGTACAGACCACTGTCTGCATACACACACTGCATAATAATAATAATAATAATAATAGTAATAATAATAATAATAATAATTTTTCTTCTTTCCCTTAAGCTGAACTAGAGTGAAAAAGAAGGTTACATTCATACCTTCACTTCTAACAAAAAGCTACAGCCTATAAACAGGACATAAAGCTTTGGGGGAAATTTTCTCCTATCTTAGGCTGTTCTTGCCCTTGGAAACTGCATCTTTCTCAGGCCCATGTTGAGGTCAAAGCCAGCGGCAACAGCTGTATTTTTTTTTTATTTTTATTTTTTCTTTCATTGTGGGTTTATTCACAAAGTATAACCCTTCCAGAATCATCCCAACAGGATGGGCAAGAATTTTCCACTGGATGATTTTGCTAGTGGAAAGAGGCCATTTTAGGCAATCAACATTTTCCATGAATATTTCTCAGAGGAGCTTTTAAGAAGATGGGACTCTGGGGAAAGTTTCTGAAAAACAGGAGAAAATTGTTTCTAAGTTGGAAGGAGAAAAAAAAAAAAACAGACAAAAATCCAGCATTTCAAAGTGGCTTAATTATTAATGATCTCCTTCCTCAAGGACACATTAATGCATTTTCTTCATGTGTTATAGAAATATCCTGAGTAAAACTCACAGTCCAGCCCAGTTTCCAAGATAAAATAAGACAAGACACAAAGACATGTAAAAGATTTGATTTGGAAAAAAAGGTCCAAATTTAGCTGTACCTGCTTGGTTCCAACTGTGAGACTTCAACGAAAAGAAGAAACAAGTCCCAAGGCAGGTGAGATCCACGCCCCTTGTGTGAGGCTTTGGCAGAAGCTCATCCCACAGGAGTCCTGTCACTCCACAGATGGAGGAGATATATCAGCTCCTTCAGAAATCAATTCCTCCTCCTTCATACAGCCCCTTCCAGCCAGGCTCTGCCCTCTGACTATGAACCAGGTTTTAATCCCTGCACAAGGGCACTAGATCCAATGCTGATTATCTTATTGTATAAAAAGGTTTTGTCATGTGGTATTTTTTTTATTCTGCTGAAGATTTTCCCTTTGCACCTCTTTGTTTGCCTGAACTCAAAGAAAAGAGAAGACTGTCCTCAAAGAAAAGCCAGAAGATTCTCCTGCCTTTCTGTGTGGGGGGAAATTCAGGATGAACCCTACACAAATACACAAAAAAAACCCCAAAAACAAACCATAAAACTGACACTGGACACATGTTCTTTTGCAAAATGTGTTGATGGCATTTCTAGGCTGTAAATGGACATCAGCTGATGGAATATTTTTAACAACATGTTGAAATACTAAATGTGGAATCCAGTCACACAGCAAATTGGATCACGGATTAGATTTGACTCTTGCTTTGGAAGCAGGAGCAATCTGAAGAGCATGTTGCAGTTCTAGCACATACTCTTTATGTAAAGAGTCAGGACCTGTGAAAACAGACTGCCCAGAACCTCTGAAAGGACAAGTTAAGAAACATACTTCCCCATTAAAAAAAATATAATTCAAAACTGAACTAAAAATTAGAAAAATCTCTGCTTGTTAAAAGTT
The DNA here is from genome assembly GCF_000700745.2 of Antrostomus carolinensis. Classification (NCBI taxonomy): domain Eukaryota; kingdom Metazoa; phylum Chordata; class Aves; order Caprimulgiformes; family Caprimulgidae; genus Antrostomus; species Antrostomus carolinensis. Next base: position 19,339 of record NW_010340473.1, read on the forward strand.
TACCACTGTAGAAAAAATTGTGAAAAAAAAACAGAAATAAAGGTCCTTTGATGCACGCTGTCTGAGAACTGCCTTTTCCTCACATTCAAATTAACGCGTGGTTGGATGACAAACAAAAAAGAACATTTTAAGTCCCAGGAAAAGTGGTATTTTGGAGCAACAGCTGTTGTCTGGGAAAGCTTCTTGATCCTGAGTTGCTTTATTGGGACAGTTGGAACTCAAAAGGACATGAGTTGTTGGGGGGATCCGGCCATTACATATAAACCTGGCTTTTAATTTGTATTTAGACTCACACTGCTGGGATTCAGGGACAACACTAGGAAGGTTTCACTTAAAGCAGGAATTAGAACTGGCTGAACCTCCCTAATGCCCCAAAATCACACAACAAAACTGGGAACTTCCTTGGAAACTTTCAGGACTAGAGCCATCTCTTACACTGCATTTTAACAGGTCTGCTACTACAGGTATGAAGTTTGATCAGTAAAATTGATGATGATTATTAACCATATTTCATAGTGACATTTCCCCTACTATTATGTCATTTACGATATTTACTTTGCTTAGAGAAAATTAACGGCGTATGAGATCTTGACAACAGAATAAGACCTACATATTTATAACTGCTTCCAGGTACAGAACATGTTCTCAGTCTTTGTGTGACCCATCTTCCCCCCAGCAATACAATTGCTTCTTCTACAAAGACAGGTCATACAATTTCCCTGCAGCAGCTTCAGCAGTGATTACAAAATCTAGATTAAACTTTTGTAGCTTCTTTTAATGAAGGAACGGGAGCAGTACCACGTGTCCAGAGAGAGCCTTGTAACACTTGCTCAAAATCATAGGAACACAGACTGGTTTGGGTTGGAAGGGACCTTACAGTTCATCCAGTCCCAACCCCCCTGCCAGCAGCAGGGACACCTTCCACTAGACCAGGTTGCTCAAAGCCTCATCCAGCCTGGCCGAGAACACTTCCAGGGAGGAGCAGCCACAGCTTCTCTGGCCAACCTGGGACACTGTCTCACCACCCTCACAACAAAGAATTTCTTCCTCACATCTCATCTCTCATCTCCCATCTCCCCTCTCATGTCACAGTCTCCAGGCTGTTGACATCTGTGGCAGCATTTGTTTGCTGACATCCCACTGTGTGATTCACAAGAAGGATGAAATATTGTTCCTGACAGTGTCCCAAGGGCTAGAGCGAGGAGTCTTTAATCCAGAGCCTACGCTGGTGGGAGAAGAAACTTTAGGACCTGACATTATTTAAAAGTTGCGCTAGTGCAATGTCCTGCGGTGAGTACCGCCTCCTGCTCGATTCTCCCGGCAGATATTCCGCACCATCCCACTGCATCAGAGCTGTCATGCCACCCTCAGTGCTGAGTCCAGGCACTCCCACGCTGCTGCCTTCCACAACACAACTAACATCTGTCTGCAAATGAGCTGACATGGGGCCTTGAAGAGCTCTACTTTGGTGAATACCAAATATCTGTAGGGCCACAGAGATGATGAGGGGCTGGAGCATCTCCCGTGTGAGGAGAGGCTGAGAGAGCTGGGTCTGTTCAGCCTGGAGAAGAGCAGCCTGAGAGGGGATCTGATCAATGTCTATAAATATCTGAAATGTGGGGGCCAAATGGATGGGGCCGGGCTCTTCTCGGTGGTGCCCAGTGACAGGACAAGGGGCAATGGGCACAAACTGGAACACTGGGAGTTCATCACAAACTTAAGGAAAAACTTCTTCACTGTGAGGGTGCCAGAGCCCTGGGACAGGCTGCCCAGAGAGGGTGTGGAGTCTCCATCTCTGGACCAGAGAGGTTGTGGAGTCTCCATCTCTGGAGATGTTCGAAACCCACCTGGACGCTTTCCTGTGCAACCTGGTGTTGGGAACCTGCTTTGGCAGGAGGGTTGGACTGGATGATCTCCTGAGCTCCCTTCCAAACCCCCACCATTTTGGGATTCTGTGATCTCCGACTCTTGACAGCTAGGAATGCAGGAAAAAAGAGTTGAGTTTAACGCAGGGTTCAAGCTCTTTAAAACTGGGAAAATTTGGTGAGAAGATGGTCTGAATGTGACCAATGGGTTGGAGAGGAGTTTGCTGCATTCATGCTACGGCAAGCACACCCAAAAGGGCTTCCCACCTCCTGGGTGAAGGAGGGAAGAGCCCTGACTGCCTCAGTTCACCCCAGGCAGTGGGCTGGGGGGCTCCCCGTGCAGAAGCATTGACTCAGCTGGACATGATGAAGTTTCCCAGTGCTGTGCATCCCCCACCACCTCGGGGTCTTTGGGGACCTGCCGACATCTCAGCAGGGACAGAGCAGGCAGTCAGCTGGAGGCAACGTGGAAATTCAGCTGGCTCTGCCAGCCCTAATTGAATATTTTCTAATGACTTTGTTTTTTGGCAGAAAATTTGGCTCATGATTAAATATTCATTTGGGGGGGCAATTTATGCAGGAAATACAGTTTATTGTTTGTGGGAGAATAGCACAAGGTAGCAATCAAAGCTATCTCAGTGGACACCAGAGTGGTGCAGTTTGGAAAGACCTGGCAGTAGCTTACAGAAGCTGCAGCCTGGTTGTCCCTTGACCCCAGTCTTTGCTGTGGGGAGGTTCCCAGCCCACATCACATTTGCCATCATGCATCAGGATGAGGAAATCTCACGATCCCCTCCCGCTTTCCAAGGCAGGAGGCAATGGTGTATCATGGGAAGGCAAAGAGATGAAGGTGGCATCGTAACTGGACTGACTTGCATGGACTGAGGAAAGAGTTTTAAGAGGAAAATATTTCAGCAAATCTGTCTTGTCCCTGCAAGAGGACAGGAAAGAGGCCATTTCTGCCTGCCAGGATAAACCTGGGCCCTCGATAACTTACTGCCCTTCCAGGTCCTCATGGACCTGGCTCTTTCTCTACATCATTATTTATCATTCAGACCCAGGTGAACGGTGGAGCCGGGTCTCTGTCCCTGGCAAATGCCAACACCACCCTTCCCAAGTAAAGCACGGCTCGCACCAGCAGCCTTTCCTCCAAATCCCCAGACAAAAGGTTGAGAAGTCACCAATTACTCTAACGAAGGGCATGATCATTAGTACAGAGGTGGAATACACCAGCAGGCTGTCTGCAGTAAAACAGTAACAAAGCCAATGCCCGCAGGGACTGGGTGACTGACTCCGTGACTGTTGATACCAGCGGCGTGAAGGCGCAGACCGTGAAATGACTGATGCCATAAACCTCCCAGATATATTTTCTCCAGAGCCAGGCCTGGCTTTTGCCAGCATACCCAGGAGCAATTTCCCTGACAGACAGCAAGGCCATACAGCAAACCTCTAAAATCCATACAGCAAAGAGATGAACGCTAATTAATGCTGCTCCACAAGAGCTCAGGCAGCCCAGACCTGGAGGTCAAATTGAATCATGGAATGTTGGGAGCTGGAAGGGACCCACCAGGATGATGGAGTCCAACTCCTGTCCCTGCACAGGACAATCCCAACATTCACACCATGTCCCTGAGGGCCTTGGCCAAATGCTGCTGGAATCTTGTCAGGCTTGGTGCCATCAGCACCTCCCTGGGGAGCCTGTTCCAGGGCTCCACCACCCTCTGCCTCAAGAACCGTCTCCTCATGGCCAACCTCACCCTCCCCTGCCACATCTTCCTGGTAACCTTGTGCAAGGAGCACTTCCACCCACGGATGGGAGATGGGACTAATCAGAGGCTGCCACGATGGGAAAAAAAAAAGGGATGTATTTGCATGCCCACGATGCAGAAACCACACTGTGGAAAGATCTTTAAGGAGGGAGTCAAGCTGCTACAGGATATTTTAACAAATGTAATTAAAAGGGACTATTTTTGCAGAAGACACTCTCTGAAAGGCTAATTAAAATATTGCTGGCCCCTGCTTAACTTGCTCAGCTTTCTTTTAAGAGCTAATGAAATGCAAAGTATTGCTCCCTGTTTTTATCTGTAAGAGAGCTCATTACTGTACCTTTCTGCACTGGATTGAGCCAAGTGCTCAGAAAGAGAATAAATTGAATCTCAGTAATTGAACACCAATATTTTTTGGCTACAATCTGATATTGGAAATTAAATCCTAAAAAAAAATGGAAAAAATGAAGGTCCATGTGTAAAAATAAATATTGTTGCTTTGGTTCCATGCAGAAAAACTGAGCATTTTGGGAGCGAGCAGACACTTCCCTCATATTTTATCTAAAATACTAATAAAAGTTTAATGAAAAAATGTTGGGCCAGTCCTTCAACAGGCACTTTAGGTGGAAAAATCCCCTGAGAAAATATTTTGTTTCTCATTTTTCAGTTTTAGTCCCGAGGACACATAAACTCACACTGCAGGAGCGGATGCTCACTGAGCAGAACAGGCAATTCTTAAGTTAAAAATACAACCTATTAACATAAGCAGGTTAATTTATTTTATTTTATTTTATTTTATTTTATTTTATTTGCCATGCTGGTGGTTTCTAGGAAGTTGCTATACAAGCCTTGCACTGCAATTCAGATTTGCAAGTGGGTCTTTGGATTAGAAAGTAAGTGGTTCCTAGAAGAGCAGAGTCAAGCCTGGCTTTTAAAGCTGTTTCTTCTGCAGACTCTTTGGTGTCTATGAGGAGGTGAGCTAAGGATATTTTTCTTCCATAAACTGCATAAACCAGCCTGTCTTCTTAAATGTTGTTTCCACTAAACCATTATAGTTTTGAATTTTTAATCAGGAGGTTGAATTTTACAGAAATTGGCTGACACAATCAGCAGTGAGTGAGGAGGACACACAGACACACACACACACACACACGCGTGTGCATCGCCGTCACATAAATCATGTTACAGACCAAGTGACCCCCCCACTAAAATCCAGCTACATTCAAACAGTGGAGAGAAATATCCTGAAATGAGTAAAAGATTCCAAAAAAGCTCTTGATATTCAAGTTGCCATCTGGAAAAGTCTAGGTCTCTCATGTTTGGTGAAAGCTGTATGTGTTAATATATGCACAGGCGGTATATACATGTCCACGCCTCTGCTGTGCCACGTCTTGGCACAAACAAAGAGACTTTGCTCTTATTAGCAGCATCTTATAGCACATTCTGAGCTTCTGTCGCAGCTATATCTGGGGATTTCATTTTTTTTTTCTTCTTCTTCTTCTTCATTATTTTCTCTATAAGGCCACAATCTGCAACTGATAGCACAGATTTTTGCAATGATTCCAATTAATGACAAATAAAAGCAGCCAAACAGATCACAGACAACATTGGAGTCTGTATATTAAGCTTTTTTCCCTTGGAAATAAGTGTCCATAAAAAAAAAAAAAAAAGAATTCTAAATTAGTTGTTTAAAACCAGTGTTGCTCAACAAATATTTCCGTTTAAGTATCACTCTTGAACTGGGCACCATGAGTTCTCTATATTCATGAGACAGTATGTCTCTGAATTCATCTGCTGTTATTTTTCTCTGTTATTGTGTGGTCTCACCAGACTTCAAAATATATGGAAATATAAATGTGATTGCACTAAAGGAACAAATATGGAAAGTCTCGAAACTGTCAGATTTGCAAGGGCAGAAATAAGGTTGCAGGAGGTCTTAAATTTTATTCCCATCCTCTCAGATTGTTAGCTTTCCTGTAAATCTCACCAAACTCTGAATTTCCTGCAGTATTACATGTTGGTTCAAATCATTCCTGCAGCATTCTCCCAAAATATTTTTTGACTAGGTTATTGCATTTTGCATTCAACCTTACCATCATTTTATTTTCATTTTGGATGGGGATTTTCAAAAGATTGTCAACCTAATTTTATTTCCAGCTCAAATAAATCTCATCTCATGATTAAATGAAGCTTGTCTCATAGGGCAGAAGGTCACATCCTGCAAAAACCACCGACCAGAAAAAAAAACATCCACTTCAGCCAAGGTTTCTGCAAAAGTGAATGAAAAGATCCTGCAAAGGCAGAGAAGCAAAACGCAGCCCAGGGGTCATCAGGTATTTACAAATAATTTTTCTCATTGTGCTGGAAATGTGAACTTGGATAAATAATTCATGCAGTGAGTTTGATGTTCAGCTCACTCCTGGAAGCTTCACTAATTACCCCCACAGCTCCCGCCTGCATCCAGCCTTCCTTACCCACTTAATGAACCGGGAAACTGAGGCACGGCCGTCAGGAGAGTACAGTGGGTTGGAGCTGAAGAGCTTGGTGATCTTTGGAGAGCCTTTAGAAAATAATTCCTAGTTAATGGTACTTATTAGGGGATTTTTTTGACATGCAACAGGTTGGATGGCACTTTATGATCTTAGGCATGTGGCATAACCCTTCCTCCTCCTTCTTCCCTTTGAGTGCAGTGATAATAAGCTCTTCTGGACAGAAGAGGCCATGGCAATTGTGGGCATCTTTTGACTTAAAGGAGAAAACATTTTGGTGCCAGGAGGTGTCAGGGAGCAAATGATCCCTTTGCCTCTTCCTTCTGGAGGTGATGCTGCTGGATATGCACAGCCCTGTTCAGGCTGGAGGGGCAGTACTGGGTTTTCTGATCAGTCATACATGAAACTCCTGATTTTCTCTGACGTGCTTCAGTTTATGCACATCTCAACTTCAGAGTTAGGGGAAGGTCTGAAGATAGATAATTTACATGCCCCAACATGCCAGTGGAATTCAAAACAGACTGGAAGTAGCTGCATATCTGTACTTACTCCAGGAAAACATGAGAGAAAACCAGGAAAAAGCAAGAAGAGGAAAGCTTTGGGCTAGTAGGTGGGACTGAGCTGGGAGAGGCTCCTGCAGCCTTTGGTGGGCTCCCTTGCTCCCCTGGTGAGTACGTGAAGACAAACACCACATGAGGGGACTCAGGTCTGGGGACAGTCATTTTGCACACAGAGTCAGGATGAGGGGAGGGGAGAGCAGCGAGGAAATGAAGCCTTGGACTTGGTAGGGCCCTACAGGGAAAAGCCTACAAAGCTCTGTCTCCATGCTTGCCAGCTGAAAGCCTGTCATCTGCAAGATGCATCATCACTTCCTCAGGGACAGAAGAAGCCCCTGTCAGCTATAAAACACCCCTCATCCGTCAGCAACAGCTGAGCTCACTCAGCATTATGCAGAGCTGTGGTTTCAGCTCATGACTTATGTATCCCCAGATGAGGGTGAAGATCCATAATGGGGTCAAGACCAATTATCTCATCCTTCAGTTGTTCCTGGGGGGCCACTGATGGGATTCAGTTGCCAGAGGAAGGGAGAGGACAAGCATATCCAAAGACTAAATGCTCCTGGGAGGTGATCAACCCTCCACAGCAGAGTGATGCAAGTAAGCAAAGCTCCTAGCAGGATCCTCTGCAAGGTCTTGGCCAAAGAATGTCCCTCAACCTGGTGCCTGGGGCTTAGCAAAGGTGTTGCAAAAGGCCTAATGTGGGTGGAAATGAGTCTGATCTGGCACTTGTGGGCACTGTCATTGGGGAAACCAGTCAGCTTTTCACCAAAGCCTCTGGCATTTGCTTGTATGGAAAACAGGTTTCAACAGCCTGTGGTGAGCTGCAAGCATGATCCATGCAGCTGGGGCTGGCTCAGCAGCACTGGTGTCACCCCAGCTCTCCCTTGTCTCACAGTGAGGTGGCAGGAGGCAGTGAATTCCAGACACGGGCAGTCAGTCCGCTCTAACTCTGCACCCCGCTGCTCTCGTACGCCGATCTCTCTGCCAAGCACAGCCGGGCTCGTGAAAGCAAATGAAAAGGAAGATGAGACAAAGTTCCTCTGATGGATTCTTCTCCCTTTCTCCAAATGCTACTCGAGTCATTTTTCACCCATCGGAAGGGATCATGATGACAACATCACCTTTAAATCACCAGTATGAATGATTTCTAGCATGGATGGGAAACCTGTAATTGTCGGTAAGAGCAGAAAGATAGTGAGGAACAAACCCTGCCAAGAATTGTCCCAGCACAGGTCTCTGAAATGTCTTGCTTTTGGTGGAGTGCAGTAGTCATCAAAACCTTTTCATCTAACTTTGTAGCTCAACTTTTCCTGCCTGACTGAGCAGGAAACTACTAAGCATCTTCAACGCTTCAGAGGCAGAAACAAGGCTCCTGACTACCTGCCTGCCTGCCTTTGTGTTGGCATCCAGTATCCACACAGAGTGAGAGAGGAGCTGCTTCAACATCTGCCAGTGGTCTTCCAGGTACCTGGGGAGCTTTAAGGCTGGCAGAGGCCTGTTGTTCTCCTCGGGGTATTTTCTGAGGTCCAATTTATTCCTTCAGCCATATGGTGATCAGGTATCTCTTGGCACCAGCAGTGCTTTCAAGAGCTTGGCTTTGTTCTGTGACTGGTTCTGGCCAGCTCTGCCTAACAAGTTCTCCACAGCTGCTCAGCTGGATGCCTGCAGATGGTGTGACAGTGTCTGGGTAATGAAGCCGTGTCACATAACCAGCTCCCGTGCCTGGGACAGGTACACAACCCCAGCACTGGCCTCTCACAGCCTGTCCTACTACTGTATTCACAGAACAAGCTGCTTCTTCCCTGGTGACTTTCTGCCACGGGGCTGTGTCAATACAGAAAGACACCAATTTGTAACGCTGAATACGATTTTGCTTCATCTTTCCTTGCCTCTAAGGTATTTCCAAGCTTTTATCCTCAGCTCTGATTACTTCTCTAGCAGTTCCCATTTCTGAAGATGTTCACTCTTGCTCCTGCTCCAGCTCAGCTGTCATCACTGTCAGCCCATCTCCAAGCTACTTACTTTTGCTCGTAGCAGAAACACCACTTTGGAATCACAGAGTGAACAAGAACCCATTTTCCCCTGGGACACCCATCCTCGCTGGCAGGAACTGCAGCACATCAGCCACGCGCCCTGGAGCTGGGAGGAGGAGAGGGGAGGGCTTTGCCTGCTACCACCAGCTGCTTTCCCTCTTGTTTAGTTTTAGGGAAGGGCTCTGGTCACTGAGGGACAACATGGGACAGTCCCCAGCATGGCAGAGGGCAGGGTCCTTGGTTGTATCTCCCATGCATGCTGTCTGGCTCTGTTGAAGGGACTGCTGCAATGCAACCTGGCTCCGAAGAGCACAGCATCCACTCCTAAGGACTAGGAGAGACCAGAACTTCTCACCAAGCTGATCTCCTGTACATCAGAGGCTCTTGAGCTCCTCTCCTGACCATCTACTCCTCACAGCTTTCCTGCTGTGTGACCTGACATCCACATGCACATCTATCCCACACCAGAAGTGTGTCCCATCACTTGATGGGAGCTGTGTGAAGGTTTTGTCACAAGAACACTGCACTACAGGTCAGAGAATGATGCAGGGAGGGAGATAAACAGCCCTGGAAAGATGCTCTGCATGATGTTCTGCTGATCCAGGGGTGGTTCTGCTGATCCAGGGGGTGGTTTTGCTGATCCAGGGGTGGTTTTGCTTATATGTACAATTAATATAAGCTGTAGGTTGAGCACCCTCACTCCGAATCATCTGTTGCTGCTCACTCTTGGAGACAGCATCCTACCTCAGCCAGCTTATTGCTCTGATCTGCTGTTTCCTCTGGTCCACAACTGTGACAACATCAGAGTAAAACTCTGCACCTCGTCCTCTGAGCAAATACGGACCCACTAAATTATTGAACACCGGCAAAGAACAGTGGAAACAGAGAGCTGTAACACACCACTGGGTCTTGCTGGCTTTCAGCCTGCTCCTGAAATTGTTCTAGAGGTCCATTTATTCATGTGTGTGTGTGTATATATATATATATATATATGTACAATTAAGTGTCTTTGGGGTGCCAATCTGTGAGTATGGGACAGGAAACAAACACGTGTCTTGAATAATGTATGAGAGAAATAGCAGATTACAAAGCTTTTTCTAAAATAACTAATGGCAGCAATGAAGCAAATGTCTGAAAAGGCTGTCATCCTATTTTTCAGGCTTGAGACAGATTTTTCAGGCCCACACCCAAAGCTCCCTCATTGCAGCCCACAAATAAATCACTGCTTCACCTTGTCCCTGCTCCTCGCTAACTCCCTCTCTACTTCACAGAATCACAGAATGTTGGGGATTGGAAAGGACCTCAAAAGATCATCCAGTCCAACCCCCCTGCCAGAGCAGGAACCTCAATGAGATCACACAGGAAGGTGTTCAGGCAGGTTCTGAATGTCTCCGGAGAAGGAGACTCCACACCCTCCCTGGGCAGCCTGTCCCAGGGCTCTGGCACCCTCACTGGAAAGAAGTTTCTTCTCAAGTTGAAGCAGAACCTCCTGTGTTCCAGCTCACACCCATTGCCCCTTGTCCTACCATTGGGCATCACTGAGAAGAGCCTGGCTCCATCCTTATGACATTCGCCTGCCTCTTCTGCCTTGTGCTTTGCTGTCCTGCTCCCTCCAGCTGCCTCTCCTGCTTCAGCCAGCTGGGTCCTGTGTGTAAGAGCAGGATTCCTGTCCACATCTCTGCTGTGAAGGAGGAGGTTGGGTAAAACACAGTTTTCTCATGCAGTGAGATCGCTCTCCTGCGCCCGATGCACCAAAAACCCACGCTCTGCTCACAGACCTGCTTCCAAACACGGATCAGCAGCCAGATCTCATGCAAATGGCTTGGAGTGGTCAGAAAACTGAGATGCTGAGTTAAAGCTGTTAGAAGAAAGAGAAAACAAATTGCTTTAATGTGCCAAAATAGACACAGAGATGGAGAGATTCTGTAACCAGACAGTGTGAACAGGAGAGCTGGAAAGACAAGAGCCAGTAGGTCAAGGGAGGTTCTCCTCACCTTCTACTTTGCCCTGGTGAGGCCACATCTGGAGTGTTGTGTCCAGTTCTGGGACTCCAGGTCAAGAGAGACAGGAAACTTCTGGAGAGAGTCCAGTGGAGGTTACAAAGACCATTAAGGGGCTGGAGCATCTTTCTTACAAGGAAAGACTGAGAGAGCTGGGACTGTTAAGCCTGGAGAAGAGCAGAGTGAGAGAGGATCTGATCAATGTCTATCAATATCTAAAGGGTGGGTGTCGAGAAGATGGGCCAGACCCTTCTCAGTGGTAGCCAGTGACAGGACAAGGGGCAATGGGCACAAACTGGAACACAGGAGGTTCCACTTAAACATGAGGAAAAACTCCTTTCCTGTGAGGGTGCCAGAGCCCTGGGACAGGCTGCCCGGAGAGGGTGTGGAGTCTCCATCTCTGGAGATGTTCCAAACCCACCTGGATCCTGTGCAACCTGCTCTGGGTGTCCCTGCTTTGGCAGGGGGGTTGGACTGGGTGATCTCCTGAGGTCCCTTCCAACCCCTACAGTTCTGTGATTCTGTGACCAAAAAGAGAGGTATAAAAGGTGGGTTCAAGAGACAAAACACAAATCTTCCAAAGTTAGAAAATTCAACTTCATAAGAGGGCGTGTAACCTTTTATGCTGGGTCCCTCCAGGACACCCTCCAGCATGTGTGCACCATTTGAAAGGGCCCCAAAGGCCCTGGAAGCAGAATGGGAAGTCCCAGGGGCCCTGAAGCAAGACACACGAAGCCAACAGGGCAGAGCAGTAGATGGAGGGATGGGAATTGGTCCAGAGTATAAATCAGAATCCTACTCATGCACATTTTATAAAAAAATAATTACTGATTAATAGATAAAGCTGAAGTCACAGAAATTCAGGAGGAAATGTGTCCGTAATGCTTTAGTGTCAACAGATGGAGCCTGGGAGAGCGAGAAGAAGCTGATGGCACTCACACACACATCAGTGCCCTCGGGTCTCCACATCAAGGCAGGGAGATGGATGGGGAGCACCAGGCAATTAGGATAATTCAGTGACCTATTGATGAGAGGGAACGATTGAGATGCATGAACGTGGTGCTCCCTGCCCCGATGGGTGGACAACTCACAGCAGAGGCTGCGCTCCCACCCTGCGGTCACCTGCCCTTTCTATTGTCCTGTCCAACAAATCAGCCCCACGTGGTTGTTCCTAAACCTCCTGGTCTCGTTTTCTTGCTAGCAAAATGCCTCTTCCCCAGACAAAACCAATTTGTTGAAGCCAAAAAATATCTGTGAGAAAGGATCAATTTGATGAATTTCCTGCCGGAGGAAAAAAATGCCGAAAAACTGTTGAAAGCCCATTTTGTCATTTTCAACAAAAACAATATTTTTTGTTTGGAATAACTTCTAGCTTAGAAATGTAATTTAGTTTACACGACAAATGTTTTTTAAAGGTCAAATGGAAATAAACAGCTTGAAGACCCAATATTTTGACTGGTTCAAGTTTTTCCTTCCTCAGTTAGTGATTAAAAAAAAAAGAGATTTTTTTTATTCTTTCTTCCAATTCAAAACAGGAAAATTATTTAAAGATTCTTTCAAGATGAAAAGACTGTTCCCATGCAGCACAAAGTCCACCTGAAGTTTGTTTTAGGGCAAAGCAAAGCACAAATAAGGAAGGATGATAATCATTCAGAGGTGATCCCCTGAGAAACGTGGTGGTGCAGCTTCCGTTCCAGAGTCCTGCTTCACCAGAAGGATCAAATCCTTCGTTTCAAAATATCTGTGTCTCTGCAGAAAGAAGTTTCCCACAAATTTCAGTGCTACTGTAGAAGGAAAAGAATCAAAGCTAAAAACATGTTCTCAATGAGTCTGGTAGAAGCTTTGAGCCCACACAAATTGTCTACACAAGCCCAGCCCGTGCCTGTGCCACCCCAATCACCTAAATCATGTGGATCACCTGCGTGGTGTGGTACCACAGTCCACATCCACAAAGGAGAGGAGCAGCTTCACCTGGCAGGTAGGTGCCTACAGCACAGAGGTCCATGTCAATGAGTACAAGCCTCCCATATCACAGAATCCCAGAATGGTGGGGTTGGAAGGGACCTCAGGAGATCATCCAGTCCAACCCCCCTGCCAAAGCAAAAACTACACCAGGTTGCACAGGAAAGTGTCCAGGTGGGTTTGAACATCTCCAGAGATGGAGACTCCACACCCTCTCTGGGCAGCCTGTCCTAGGGCTCCGATGATGCATCCTCAGGGAACATCAGCAATTAAAAACCTTCTCCCTGGGAAGATTCGTTCCTGTGTGAATTGGCATTTGCCCGTTTGGTAGAAGAGGTGGGAACGTCAGTGCAACTTGCCCTGTAGTTGTACTCTGCTTCCCCCATGTCCTCATGTACACATCACACATGGATCTGTGTGTTTCACATGTGTATGAGGGTCTTTTACCATCTTCAGGTCAGAATTCTCCTCCTCAGTGTTTTCCACAGGCCACGGGAGATGCAGGACTGAGCGATGGATGGGGGGACTCAGGGGAGTCAGTGCCACAAGAACGTTTTCTCGGTGCCAGGGTCAGCGTTGCCATCCCTTTCTCATGCTCTGAACTTCTTTGTTCCAACCAAGGCACAAGCTTCTCCCTCCCAAAGAGCATTGCCTGGGAGACATCATTTTAACAAAGCCTGTTTGCCTTTTCCAAAGAGCATTGCTACGGAGACACGGTCTTCCCAAAGGAGTATGCCAAGCAGTATTGTCTGGAGAACAAGAGTCTCTCCTGTCTGTGGGGTGGGCAAGAGGCAGGTGGGACATTTCCCAAGCCCTCTTACAAACTGCAGTTTCCAGGCTGCAGCTCATGGACATGTTCATGTGTATCCTGAACTGGCAGCTGAAAGACTGGGGGAAAAACACCGACCAGGAGAGTGTTTCCAAAGCTTTCAAGTTTCTGCTCAATTTACCATGGCAGTAGGAACAAGACGCGCAGCCACAACCTGTCGTTCATCCCTCACCCATATTGCCTGGAGCCTTCAGTGGTGGAGGAATTTTGCTTAAACACAATGAGCTCCTCCTAAATGACATCTTTTGTTTCCTTTTTTCCCTTTCAATCAGCTCATTCTTCTGCAGGTCTGTCACACAGGCAATTACTTCTCCCCTCAAAGAAGAGAGAATTCAGCCTGATCTCTGAGAGCAGAGTCCCTTTATGATGGCAAAAAGCCATACAGAGAATAGAAGATACTTTAAATATTAACGACAAGAAAACAAATGGAGATTCATTAAACAATGTCACTATCACAGCGAAGTTTTGGCTACAAGGCTCTGCAATAATTAGCTGTCAGGAGACAGAAATACAGTTATATTAGGATTCATCCTAATCACTTATAGACCACTTCTCTTTCAGACATCAGCCAAGCTAAGCGTCCTGGAGTTGGGGGATTTTTCTTGTCGTGAAACGCTCTTGATGGGTGATGGATGCTTCACCCTGAGCAGGGTGAGCTCAGGGAGTCAGGGAGTCACTGACTGGTAGCAGGACAGGCAGCTCCCAGTGCTTAGCTCCTTGCTGGGACCCCTCCACCTTGGCCCCTCACACCTGCAGCTCAAGGATGGGCCATCCCTCTGAACACAAGTTTCATCAGCCTCAATGAAAAGAATTCAAATACGAAAGGAAAATATAAGCCACTATTTCCAAAACCAGTCCAGGACTTTTGTTTTTGAAATAAGCACAAAAGATTCACAGTTTTGTTTGCCTGCTACAAACCAACAGAGAAAGATCTTTGCCCTGATATACTCTCTTTGCTGCTGGGCTCTGCTATTTTGATAGAGAATCTAATTCACTCGTTTGCCTGGAGAGAAATTCAATAGAGAAAAGACTTGTGATCAATACCTGAGCAGCTCTTGGACCAGCACGCTGCAGACAGTCTATGCTCAAAAAGAATGAAGCCCAAAGCAGTGGGACTCAGAGCTTCCAGAGAGCCAGGAAAACCAGCTTGTAGCTGGAAGTTGTAGTTATTACAGTTACTAGTTATTTATATGATAGAGGTCTGGGAGTCTACGACCTGAACGTGCCAGGTGTGGTCCAAAGCACAGAAGAAGGATGAGAAGGTGGAAAGACTTTGCACCAAAGTCAACAGCTGGCTACGGCGAGGGGGGAACAGCCGGAAAGCAGAGCTGCCCAGCACGGCACTGGTCGCTCTCTGCTGATTAGTAACTGCTGTCAGGTTATTTCACAGACACCAGGAGAAGGGTTTCAGGAAAGAAGGGGTTTGTTTGGGAAGGCTCTGAGCTGGTCTGCACAGAGTTCCTATCAGATGTAAGGAGCAGCAGGGGACACAGCACAAACACCCTTGGCTGAAAACCTGATGATGGGTGATGGGGCATTGTGGACAGGTCTCCAGAGGGCACTGGAGTTGTCTGAAGGGAGTAAGACATGATGGGTGTCCTGGTTTTTGCTAGGATAGGGTTAATTTTCTCCTTAGTAGCAAGAAAGCACTGTATTCTGGTTTCAGAGGGGATTGTTACGAGAACAATGTTGATAACTACAAGGACACTGAGCTTGGGCAGTTTCCAAGAGCAGAGGACTGGAAGGGTGGGGGGTGGAGAAGAAAAGTGCAGTAGTCAGTAAAGCCCAGAACTGACAGTGGGATGTGCCAATAAGATACTGCAGATCATATCACATCATGTTTAGTATATTAACCAGGGCTGACCAAAAAGGGGGGATTCTCTCAGAAATCACTCAGACTCACTTTTCCAGGATTGTGGTTTTGGTTCCAGGGTTCCTTTTCACTCCTCTGGGATCATTATCAGCGGGTGGTGAGCAATCGTACTCTGCATCACTCATATAGATATAGATATAGTTGTTATCATTATTACTCTTGTTATTCTTATTATTTTGATTTTATTTTACTCTAATTATAAATTGTTCTTATCTCAACCTACAAGTCTCCTGACCTTTACCCCTCCAATTCTCTCCCTGATTCCCTGGGTGGGGTAGGGGGGGCTGCGAGTGGCTGTGTCTTGCTTGGCTGCCAGCTGAGTTAAACTATCACAACAGGAAAGATCTCGAGGTGGGTCTCATAAGCCTATAAAGCCAAGACAAGTAAGTTTGGCAGAAGAGAGGAGGAGCCAGCACATACCTGTGCAGAGACTGGGGAGCAAAGCACCCAGGAGCGAAGGCAAAACACCCATTGACCTCGCTGCAAGCTCTCATCCCTGAACAAGCATCTCCTCCCTGATTACATGAGAGACCATCCTCAGCTACAACAGAGTCAATTGTTTCTTCCTTAGTCTGGCACAGATTAAACCAGGCTTTGCATTTATGTACCCAGCTCTCAAATGTGTTTGCAATGACAAAGCAACCACCGAGGCTGGTTTAAAACCAGCTGTGACGCTCTGAGCCTCGGACAAACAAACAGACACCTCTGCCTCAAATCATCCTGCTGCAGAACACGCTGTGTGCACCAAAAGAAGGTTGCAGGAAAGTCTTTTTGAAGAAAAGAGTTAAGACATGAAAATCTCACTTAGAAGGCAATGGGAGCAGTTTTGCTGAAAGTCTGTAGCAAAACCAAAAAAGGACTAGAACAAAACAGGCCACTCCATCTTTTTTCCATACCCACTCTCCCACTTGTCTTTCCTATGCTGCCTTTTGTTTGTAGATTATTTTATTCAACTAGAGCTGAAAACCTACAGGGATGTCTGTCTTTCAGTACAAATTTATTAATACGGAAATATCTCCAGCAATTTATTTTTTTTTAAATCTAAGCAAATGCTCGCTCTCTCCCTCCTTCCCAAAGCCTTCAAGTTCAGTACGGACAAAAAACAGAGCACAAGAGAAAATCTATACAGCCTTCAAAGAAATCACTTCGCTGAAACACAGAGCAGAAGGTAAATAAAATTCTAGGCATATGTAAGCAGATATCATAGAAATACTGGGTGCAAACCCACAAGACTCACAAGCCCCGTGGCGGTAACTTGTGGATGCTTGGCTGTGCGGCGCTGAGCGCGTGGCAGAAACTACCTGGGGGCAAGAGAAGCCTGGGGGGTGTGTGAGCACATGGAAATCTGTATTTCTGTGAGAAAATTAAGTTGCATTTTTGGTGAAATTCTTCACGTCCTAAGGTCAGTGCTTGTACAGAACTGGAATGCAGATCTCTGCGTTGTAGATATCAGAGGTCAGAAGGGATGAATCCCACTCTGGCCATCTGTGCTCCTGCCTGAAGGCCTCCTCTCTCCTGTCTTTCTGGCATCTTCATCAGAAAACACTGGATTTGGATGGTTCCCTACATATCCCTACTTCTAGCAAGCCCTGGTGAGCTGAGCCATGGGAAGGCTGCACTGCCTGAGGCTTGGCCAAGAGCAGCCCAGTTACTGCTGCCCAGGATGGAAGTGCTCTGGTGCATCTCAAATCAGAAATGAGAAGAACTCCACACATCTCACACACCTTAGGCCAGCAGCGACTGGAGGTAGCTGTGTGCTTTCTCCAAGGCTCTTGATTTGTTATTCCTTTGCTTTCTCTTGCTTCCAGGAGAATTCTCTCACACTCTTCAGAAAAGGAAGGAGGGGAGGGAGATGACTCGCATTAAGTCGCATGGAAATTCTATCTGTGCTGCCTTTAATATTTATCTGCAACATCAGAATAGCTGAATCTGTGCATTTCCTTCTGCAGCAATTTCCAAGTCCCTGAAAAGACTTCACAGGGGACAGGAACCTTTCCTGAGATGAGGAGAGCAGGTAGAGTTTGTAAGCAAGGAGAAGAGGTGGTTCCACTCCCCCTAGTATCTGTATGTGCCCATTTTACTTGGACTGCGTTCCATGAAAGGTGGAGAAGCCCAACTGGTACTGCCATCTCAACTGCTTCTATCACCTTTGAACTTCCCTCTGTGAAATCCCAGGCTGGATGAGGCTTTGAGCAACATGATCTAGTGGAAGGTGTCCCTGCTGCTGGCAGGGGGGTTGGGACTGGATGAGCTTTGAGGTCCCTTCCAATCCAAACCATTCTCTGATTCTATGATTCTATAAATGCAATGCTAATTTCAGCTACAATACTTCCAAAGCAAAATCTTGGGGATTTTAGAGCACATTAAAAATTTAATATTTGATCTCAAGCCATGCTTCGTAAAAGAGTCTTTACTAAAACAAATAAACACACTCAAAACCAGTCTGCAGAAACCACCCTTACTCTTCCTGCACACACACCTTCTCCACGGCTATTTTACTGTATTAGCAAAGCTGAATCAGGAAACAAGCTTCTCTGGACACAGCATTTTACAGCTCTGTGCTTCAGTTCCTGCATTGGGTAACCAGGTATAAAACTACAGACACATCCATTTCTGCCTTTCATTTCTTACCTTCCCTAACACTAAATACCAATCAAGATCTTGCAGAGAGTTTAGGCAATATTGCACTGATAAATATTCACCTGTTCCTTCTATTTTTCTTCCTCCTGATTGCTGTTCTTCTTGCTAGCCATATTTGCATGAAAATAAGGTCTTTATTGCTCAAGTCCCTGGCATGCTATTGCATTTTGAAGCTACGACGATTATAAAAACTGCAGGTGATGAATAAGCCACTGGAACAGATGTCCTTAGTAATTAAAAATGTGGGAATATTTTCACCTGTTAAATATAGTGCAAGGGACACTATTGTTTCTAAGCAGAACCTTTCCTGTGAGCTGCTCACACAGATCATATGCCTCATACGGTTGCAGTTCCTTATGGAAGTAAAACTTTGCTGGCTTTAAGCTCGCAGAGGTGGGTCCTCTCCTTTCAGATCCCTCATCCCCACGTCAGCTTCTCAGGAGCTCAGCAGCCATTTCAGGGTGAGCAGCTTCAGCACGGCGTCTGCTGTACCTAAGACTCTTTTTTTAAGCACCATGAACTTGGTTGGGCTCCAGCTCCTAGCTGTTGCCTCCTTTGCTCTGCTCACCACCAGCCTCTGTTCTCATGGCAAAAGCCACCCTTGCAGCTCCCCGTGCAAGCTCTTCTCATGTTGGCTCATCACACCTTTTTGCCAAGGTTCAGGCTGGGAAAGTCTCAATTATTTAATCTTAACACCTAAAATCAAAGAGCTTGTGATCCTACCTGCAAAAGACATCCTTGAGCTGGAAATTGTTTAGCAAGCAGCGTGTCTTTCTGCACGTGAACCCCATGCCTGGGTAGTACAAGAACCTGACTGAGCGAGCACTGAGGCAGAGCCATGGTGTGATTAATGACACTCTCCTCGTTTCCTTCCTCTGCTAGTGATGAGTATATTGGAAATGCCTTCATCAATAGAGATTATGAGGATCAAGTCTTCATCTCCTTTCAAATCTGGTCTATAATGTTCTTCCTCTGTTTTTGTTGAGCCTTTTAAATGCCTGCCTTTTTCCTTCTGCTTTAATTATTTACCTCACTAACACCAGGAGCTCCCAGGCATGTTTTGGATGGCAGTTGTTTGTGTTGCAAGACACAGACTAAACCAGCATTGATTTTTGGATGCGACTTCTTCACTTGGAAGTGACTGTAGACAAGTTATAGAGATGAAAAGATACAGAATTTTACTCTGATCTTCTCTACAAACACACAGTTCTTCTGTTCTTCATTATTGATGATTTTGGTGGAAAGGGAATTGGATGATGAAACTTTTGTCCCACTTCTCCACTTGAAGCCTTTTATATGCTCTACTTTTGAGACAAATCCAAGGCAGGCATTGGGTACAGGACTTATTAGCACTAATTGCCTCCCAGGGTAAAATCAAACATCCAGATCACTAAAATGTCCTGCTCTGTTTTCATAATTTAATTCAATGGGCAGAAGTGCAGAGAACTTTCACAGGGAAAGGTAAAACATGTAAATTGAAAATGTAATGGGATATTGGGACACATTATACCCAGCAGGTCTGCCAGATGTGATTAAACTCAGTTCCTTTACAAGAAGATAATAGTGGTCATTGTAGATCAGCAAAATAAAATCCTCAATTGTTCTTACATTAACACTAAACCGACTCTATATGATGGTCCTGTCCAAATCAAAATTAACTTCTTCTGTCTCTTGTTTCTAATTTGGGAAGACCCGAGGCTTATTGTTTCAGACACTGCAACAGAACATGATTGCTCGTGATCTCCAATGATCCATCCTGATTGCAAATCTTGTTTGCTTTTTTCGCAAATCTTGCAAATGTTTGCTTTTGTTTTATTCCTGATACCTGATAACCATCAACTGAAATTAGTTACACTGGCCCTACCCACTCAGAAAACATCTGGAAAAGTGCTGGGTTAGAATTATGCTGATTCTGGACCATCATACAGCTAGAAAATGCTAATAAACTCTATGAAGAGTGAGGGTCATTTGTTTTATGCTTCTCCTCTGTGTCAGCTTCTTCTGAAAGCCAGAGCAAAGTCCCAGTATATCACCATTTGGGATCTTGCCCCTGTGACCAGTTTACTGGCAATGCCAACTTAGGCACCAGAGTGAAACAGAAACATATCCACTGCTTAAAATGGGGCATGGGCACCTGAAAGGTTCTCCTCAAGGATGTCAATCTGGACCCTATCTTAGAGGGCCTAAAAGAAAGCTGGGGAGGGACTTTGGCCAAGGGCAGGGAGTGACAGAACAAGGGGTGATGGCTTGAAACTGGCAGAGGGGAGATGGAGATGAGATGTGAGGAAGAAATTCTTTGCTGTGAGGGTGGTGAGCCAGTGTCCCAGGTTGGCCAGAGAAGCTGTGGCTGCTCCTCCCTGGAAGTGTTGAAGGCCAGGTTGGATGAGGCTTGGAGCAACCTGGTCTAGTGGAAGGTGTCCCAGCTGCTGGGAGAGGGGTTGGGACTGGAAGAGCTTTAAGGTCCCTTCCAACCCAAGCCAGTCTGGGATTCTATGAAACTGCCTTGGGAAACAAATCCCAGAGCCAGAAGACCAAGGAGGGATGGAGCCCAGAATATGGCAAACTTGTGGCACAGAGGAGTTGCCTCCAGACGATGACCAAGGCTGATTTTCCTTCCATCTTGCCCTATTCCCTATTAGCTCTAGTTCAGTATAATCCAATTTTTTACTGTGGACACGTGTATTCAGTGCTGCTGGATCCAGTCCTGCTGCTAAAACCAATGTTTCCCACTTGGCTGCTTTTAAACCTTCCACTAAGCACAACACACAAATAATAAAACCAGGAACATCACGAGAAGAATATCAGTGCCCCTGTGGGCCAGTTTCCTCCTGGTTTGTTTCCTTTGCACAGTCTGGTTAAGGTAATCAAACAATCTGGGGCTTGCTAATGACCCAGCCTAATCTCCCCACCAATGCTGCAGGCATAAAATATCATGTTCTGCTGAATTAGACTAAATCTCCTTCTTTTCTTGGCTTTATCCTCCACCTTCCATGCTGGATTCAAATCCAGTGGCAGGAGAACATCAGTTTCAGATTCTGAACACTTTATTTCTGTAATTTTGCAGCTTTGGCTTTGTGTATTCATCCTAGACAAAGAGCACAGGGATACAGGGGTCTTAGGAAAGGTATCAGACTGCTTGTCCCGTTAACATGTGAAGGGAAGAGGATTATGTTGGTAAGAAGACAAGAAATATTGACATGTATTTACAGCAGAAAACTCAGCACAGGCATCCAGCTTTGCAGGTTCTCACTATTCTATATTGAATACAGTTATATTAAAGGCTGCACTTCTGCAACCCTGTGAAATTCTCGAATAGCATTAAACAAACAAGAAGCCTAAATCTTGCAGCTTCCGAGGAAAGCTCTTAAATATACCCCAAGTGAACCATCATGGCCTATAAAGCTGGAAGCAAAAGCCAAAAGAAACCCTAAAATATCATTAAAACCAACATTCTCATTATCTTTGCAAGGCTTGATTCGTATTTTCAAGTTTGGGTCAGGACAGGAGTAATTCTCACCCTTTGGTGCTCTCCAGCAGGTTTGCAATAGTTCAGAAAACTGTAGCTCCAAAGGATGCCTGGTCCCTCTTCACCCCCTGGTTTGAAGTCTGGGAAAAAATAACTTAATGTTATGTTTTCTCAGTCTGTTCAATTTGGTCCAAACCTGCCACCTGCAAACCCCATCCAAGGATGGATGAAGCTCCAGAGGTATGAAGTTCTAAGGATGAAGGTTCTGGTGGTCCACAGTGTGTTTGCCAGCTCCATGGATGGGGTCAGAGGTGCCTTTTCATAAAGCATAGAGTTCAAATCATTTCTAGTATGCAAAGAATGGGTATGAGGAGAAAATCTTTTGGAACTGTTTCTACGGGCAATGGGGAACTAGTCAATGCAGTCCAGTGAAGGCCAACATGCTATTTATCTCATCCTAAAAGGTCTGTGTGATCTGAAATGCCAACCAGCCAGAGAACATGAGAAACTGAGAAAATGTGCCAAGAGAAGGCAACTGATCTGACCCCTTTTTAACACCATTTTCCAGCTTCAGCCCACATTTCCCAAACAGATTCCAAAAACAGTCATCTGAGGCAAGGCCAGGAATTAAATGAAGAATCATCACGACCAAGAGGTCAGCTCATCTCTCCATAGTTCATGAAAGATGCAGTTGGGGGAGGTAGTGACTGGGGGAACTGCAGTGTGGGTAACGTGGGTGTGGGTTTGAGAATCTGGAATATCAGACTAAGGAAACTGAGCAGCTGTTGGAAGAAAAAGTCAAACATAATGTAAAGATGCAGTGAAAACCCATGGCAGAGCAGGATGTCAGATCCACACCTCCTGATTCTCAGCAGCTTTCAACTGGAAGCTCCAGCTGGACTAAAGAGATCAGAGATTATTTAACTTCCAGGGTTAAAGAGATTAACCCTGGAAGATGGTCAAAAAACCACCTTCAGCACATGCCTGAAGGAAGCACAAGCTGCTCTACAAAGGCTCTGTCCTTTCCTCATGACTGCAGGATCCCAGCATCCCTCCATAGTGTATTGAACAGAGTGATTAACATTTATCATGTGACATTTTTCCTGTAGCTGGAGGGAAAAGTAGTATCTGGAATGTAGAAAATGTCCTTTTGTGAAGTGATATTTTTCTTCTCAACATCCAGCAGCATTGCTTGCACTTTGAGCAGTAGATGGTAGAACTCACAACAGTCCTTAGCTGCAGGAGGCCAAGGGTTTATCAATATTGCTTCTAAGGAGGGATGTTGGGCGCAGCTGTGAGCACAGCGTGTTCCCTGGTGTGTCCATCTCCTGTTGACACGAGGGGGTGGCAGCCACCTCGCAGAGCGCTGGCACCACGTCTGAGGACAGCCGGGCCAGCAGCGTCTGGCAGCTGGACTGAACTGCAGAACAGCAGAGGTTGCTGCTGGGGAGCGAGTGGACACCCTGAATGTCACAGGCTCCTGACGGTGTCCCCAGCTGTGTCCTGACCCATGACTGCAGCTGTGACCTGGGCAGAAAGAAAACCTCTGCTTGTTCCATGGGAAGCTTAGAAAAAAACCCACCTAAAATCTATTGACTGACCTGATGCCCAGCCCGTGTTCCTGAGCATCACACTCAGGACTGGGGCGTCACAGGTCAAGATCCCTAGTCCAGTGGAAGCAGAGGGATTTTTTGAGAGGCCTTTAATGTGCTGCTCACTCAAGGATGACAGCAGGCAACCAGGGAGAAGTGTACGTGTGTTCAGTGCCCTGAAGTTATTGCTTTGTTACTCCAGGCAGAGAAAAAAGTTCTCAGGAGAAGGGAATAGTGACTAGAGGTTGAAGTTCACCTTTAGGCTATCTTGGTTTGTCCTTTTCTTTTCAAAGGAAGGTTCCTGGGGAGAGCTAATACCCTTTATTAGACCAACAACCCTCTTTTCAGCCCTTCCTTGGACAATGGCACTGATGCTGTGTTACTGTAAAGCAGCCTCCTGCAAACCAGGAGAGGTTTCCCCCCTCTGCCTCTGACTTCTTTCTAATGTGGCTTCAAGAGCAAAAATGCCAGAACACAGAAGAAAAGAGGAAACAAGATAAACTGAATAATCCCACTTCAAAGGCTCTTTTAGCTGAGTTGAAGTGGATGGGAAGAGCAGCCTGAATAAATGCACTTTAATTGTTTGTAGGGTGTGTTACACCCTGTTCGTGTGCCACGGGCCAGGCAGGCTGGGGGGATGCGGTGGTTTGGGTGGACTCACCCTTTGGCTCACACCCTGCAGCCAAACACAGCCTGATCTCTCACCTTCCCCCCCTCACCCAGGGAGTAGGGAGAGAATTGGAAGGAAAAGGGCAAGGAAACTCACGGGTTGAGATAAAAACTATTTACTAATTAAAATAAAATGATAATGATAACAACAGTGATAACAGAATGTACAAATGAGTGATGCCCAGTGCAGCTGCTCACCACCCGCCGACCGATGCCCGGCCTGTCCCAGCCAGAGATCCTGGAGCGGAGACGGTCTCCAAATCCAAACCCGGGAGAGCCAGAGCCCGAGTGATCCCCGAGAGAATCCCCCCGAAATCCACTCAGCCCTGGTCCATATCCTGACACGCCGTGATACCATCTGGAATATTTCACTGGCACATCCCAATGCCAGTCTGGGGTTTGCTGTTCACTGCACTTCTCCCTCCCAGTCCTAATGCAGCTGAGAACCAGCCACACACGGTGGCCTTGAGCTCCAGCAGCAACTAATGACATCAGTGCTTTTAGCAACATTCCTCTCATAACGAGTCTGAACTGAAACCAAAACCAAACAGTCATTCTAAGTACTAAAAAGAAAATTAACTCTATCCTAGCAAAGCCAGGACAAGGGAGCAGGGCTGCAGGGTGTCCGTACTTCCCAAGTCTGTCTGTCAAACAGCCACGCTCATGGAATTCTTTCTTCTTTTCTTGACTGCATGTTAACACAATCTTTAGTCCCCTGCTGAAAGCAGCACCCTCTCTCTCACCTATAAACTATACATTGACAAGAGTCCAACCAAAAAACAATGTGTAACACCATGCAGCTTCCCAGAGCACGACTGTCACACTGCCAGGGACAGTGTGAGACAGGGCAAGTCAGGGACCTGACTGGCCTGGAGATGACTCATGTCTACCACTGGTTTTAGTTTAATTTCTCCAGTTCTCAGATTCTTTATCTATAAAATGGGAATAGTGTTGCATTTCACTCTGGGAGATACAAGAGGAGACAGCTATACAGGAATTAACAGCTTTTCCAAATGTGATGTCACTAAAAGCTTTTGAAGAGACATAGAAAAAGATTTATATTTTTGTCTGACAAACATAAGAAAGGAAGTGTCTGCTAAAATTGTGCTTCCACCACGCTTTCATTTAAGCTGCAAGAAAAATAAATGGTGCTTTCCAAAGATCCCAAAGAAAAAAAGCAGCCAAAGAAGGAGGTTAGGCACTATGAGCTTGATGTTCCCAATGGTCAAAGATTATCCATCAAAACGGGTTTTTTTGCATACAAGTGGGGCTTCTTATGATTAAAAAAAAAAAAGTTCACAAAATGTGAGTTGTACCCTAGCAAAGTTTTTTTCTAAGAATGAAATTTCTTGTCCAAAAAGTGGTGTTTTGGGGACAAAAAGCCGTTGAAATTTTGATGAGGAATCAGTATTTCTATTGAATAAACCATAACACACACACACACAAAAGCAAACAACAAAAAAACCTCCCAAATCCCCATCAGAGCACAGGTGTGATGTAGAAAGAACAGGTGAGGAAAAAAAAACCCAAAACAAACAAAAAAACCTCCCACAAAACCCAAAAACCCCACAAATATCCTCAAATTCTAGATAGTGTCTTTCCACATGGAACTAATTTACCAGAAAGCAGTGGCACAAACCAATCTGGAGCAGAAGCTGGAACATCTTCAGTCCCCTCTCACCTCTCTGCATGAAGTAACCCACCTCTGCACTCCCACCTTCTGTCAGCGCTGCGGTGATCTCTGCCTCCTCTGCACACCCCACAGACACCAGAAAGAACCCCCCATTTCACCACATTCTCCTCACAGGGACACAGATGCCAAGACAAATGGCACCCACCTTGCCTTGGCTGGGCCAGAAGCCAGATCCTCACCTCCTCAGCTTACCAACAAAGCTGAGCTCTGCAGTGGAGGCAAGGGTCTGGCATTCAGTGTCATGTCATGGTGAGAGAAACTGTCACCAGGGGCTGTTTTCTCTTTCATCGCTCTCATCTTAAGCAAAGCTGTGCTGAGATAAGTCTGATGTGTCACAGTTTTACCTCTGTGATGCAAAACCAAAATGGCCTAAAACAAATTTTGCTGAGTGTGTGTTAGAAAAGTAATTATCGAATCACAGAATGTTGTGAGTTGGACCCAACAGGACCATGGAGTCCAACTCCTGTCCCTGCACAGGACAATCCCAACATTCACACCATGTCCCTGAGGGCCTTGGCCAAATGCTGCTGGAATCTTGTCAGGCTTGGTGCCATCAGCACCTCCCTGGGGAGCCTGTTCCAGTGCTCCACCACCCTCTGCCTCAAGAACCTTTTCCTCATGGCCAACCTCACCCTCCCCTGCCACATCTTCCTGCCATTTCCTCTGCTCCTGGCATTCATTGGTGGCCAGAGAGAAGAGATCAGCTGTTTAGAAGGTAGCAGCACTGGAAAGAAGGTGTCTTAACTGCAGCAGCTTTGAAAGGTCAGCAGTAAAGCAAAGGTAGTCATGGGAGAAGAAGGGAGAAGGACAGAGGAAGGTTGTTTAACAGCATGAATGTCCAGGCAGAGGGGCAAAGACACCTCTAAGTAGACAGAGAATTGTTTGGATAGAGTCCTTCAGCTCACCAGTTTTGACATTCAGGAAAAGAAGCAGCATAACCATCTTCCATGGTCAGCCTGCTTCTGGTGTGACAGAGAGGGCAGGGGAGCACTGGAAGCACTGCCTCCTTACAACTCAGCTGGGGAATAGCTTGGAGGCATTTCACAGAGGGATGCATCTCCTGGTCTCCAAGACTGGGAGAGGTCAAAGAACACCCTGAAAGCTGAACACAGTGAAGGAAGTGCCAGCATTAGAGAGGACAAACCTGCAGCCAAGAGTATGGAGAAAGCATTGATACTGTTCCACTCAAATAGAAAACACATTGGGATGTGGATAAGGCATCTAGCACCGCTTCATAGCAACCATTCTTCTATTCTTTGGGAAAGAAAGCTCTTAAAGGTCAATGATGGAACAAACTGTGCTCCAAGGGCAAGTAATATTAAATATGAGCCAGCTCGTGGCTCAAACTAGAAGTCTCTACCCGTGCCTGGGAAACATTCAGCTTTAGCTAATGAGCTGTTTGCAAGACACCAGAAACAAAGGCATAGCAAAGTAAACAATGACCTCAAGCTACAGCTTGTAGTGAGACATTCTGTATCTGCACTCCCAGACTATGAAAGATAGATCTGAGGTTATACACAGAACACTATAAACTTCAGGCATTAGTCCCAAAGCTCAGTTTTCTCTTCACACAACCTTCCAGTTTAAAGCTCTTTTACAGCTTCTGCCTGACGTGAGCTTCAGTTTTACTCTCTGAGTTTTTCCATTACTTGGGATTACTTATTAAATTCTTTGTGTGAGCAAAATTCCATCTGGAACTGAACTGTGTTTCTCTGACTGCAGGGTATTGTGCTTGATTACAGTTGTGGAGCCCTCCACACAGGAAGGACATGGACCTGTTGGAGCATGACCAGAGGAGGCCACGAGGATGATGCGAGGGCTGGAGCAGCTCTGCTGTGAGGACAGGCTGAGAGAGTTGGGGCTGTTCAGCCTGGAGAAGAGAAGGCTCCAGGGAGACCTTCTAGTGGCCTCCCAGTACCTGAAGGTGCCTCTAAGAAAGCTGGGGAAGAACTGTTCACGAGGACACGTAGCAATAGGATGAGGGGTGATGGTTTTAAACTAGAAATGGGGAGATTTAGGTTGGATTAGGAAAAAATTATTCAATAAGAGGGTGGTGGATCATTGGAACAGGTTGCCGAGAGAGGTGGTGGGAGGCCCCATTCCTGGAGATATTCAAGGTCAGATTGGACGGGGCTCTGAGCAACATGCTCTAGTGAAGATGTCCCTGATTGCTGCAGGGGGGTTGGACTAGATGACCTTTGAGGGTCCCTTCCAACCCAAACCAACCTGTGATTCTAAAAATCTCCTTCAATGGAAAGATGCCTGAATTAAACAAGGTGTCCCTATTCCTGTCACTAGGACACCAGTGGAATCAGCAGGGGAGGCTCCCACGGGTTCTGAAGTAACCAGGGAAGTCTTATTTTCTATGAGGACAGAAGAGCTAAATATCTGTGTATTAATACAGAGAGATACAAATAACAAACGAAGCATGCAGCAGTAGGAATGTGTTAGTGGTGAAGCAGAAAGGAATGTACATTTCATGGAAACCTGCAATTTTTCTGCCTTCTGGGGTTTTTTTTTAATTTGATTATCTCTGCTGATTAGCCTTTTCCGTGGGAGTCAGACAATGACGGGGCTGGACGGCTGAACTGTTCACCTCAGCAGGAGCACTGCATCGACTCACACTGGGCAAGAGGCAGGAAACTGGTCTCGTCCTTACTTGAGCTATTTTGTAAGCAAAGGACATAAACCTGCAGATCTCTTCTTGGTATTCATACTTACCCCAAAGGATTCCAGATTAGAAAAACAAAAAAAGAGGAGTTTGTTTAGTTTGCCCTGCTGAGAAATCCTCGTTCCTGGAGTATTTTATCATCAGTTTGCTCCTTTGGCCCAATGTCAGACCCAGAAGACACAAGGTAGATGAATAAACCACAAGCTTATTGGTGGCTAAGACATCACTTGAGGGAGACCTTCACTGCAAACAGCTGAACTGAGAGACGTGAAATTCTGCCTCGACTTTTATGTTTGTAATCTAAAATTATGTTGCTGAAGAGAGTCTGATTTATGTGTCTAGAAAGGAACATGATTATTATTTTCCAGCGCCTTTCAGAAGCACCTGAGATAAAGCGAGGGCCAAACACTGCTACATCTGAAGAATGAATTGTCTCTTTATTTTAAAGCGTCACAGTAAAATTAGCAGACTTTGAAATTTCACTGCTGCAGAGATTGGTTTCTTTCTTCAAATCTCCCCAAAGATAATCTGGATAATACATTTTTTTAAGGATACAAAGTCATCTAGTTTCATTTCCTACTCACTGGGGAAAAAATATGTTTTTAAATGGAAAATTATCCATTTTGAATGGGATCTGGATATAAAGGCCAGTTAAGCCTGTTCAGAAATAATCAAAACCACATTATTGTCAACTCCTTTAAAGAGACACATTTCTACAATCATTTCTGAGTGATATTCTCTATCCCTTTCTTGTTGCAAAGCCTTTCTTTCTATTGCTAAAAACCATGAGTTTGGTAAGTTATGATGGTTCTTTGCTGGGTGTTTTATGAGATAAATGCACAGTCCTGTGCACGCTGCAACATTTTAGTTGAATCATTTCAGTACAGGTGGCACATTCAGCATCATGTCATGTCTTTTAAAGCAACCTCACACCGATGAAGCTCTCATAAATCAGAGCTTGGGTTATTACCCAGGTTGTGTTTATAAGTGGGTGCAACTACTCCACAGGAGACAGAGCCTACAAAATAACCTTTGCTCCTCCTCTCTGCTTTCCAAGGCACCAGAGCAGTACAGAACAGACAGAAGTGGAGGCCTCTTCTCTTCCTGTGGATTTGGGATGCTTGAGGAACAAGGCTAAGAGAAGGTCAGAAGGCCAATTTTCCTACCAGGAGAGATTTAAAGCTGAGGTAGGTCTCTGTGCTATGGCTGGTAATGGATCCAGAAATCCAGACCTGACCCAAAAACACTCAGCTGCTTGACAAATCATTAATAACTTCCATGACAGGAAGGAAGAGTCCTCCAAAAACTTCCTCAACTTTCCCCATAGATCATAGGATCATAGAATGGAGGGGAGTGGAGGGAGTGGAGGCGAATGAAGGGAGTGGAGCATCTCCCTGCTGAGGAAAGGCTGAGGGAGCCGGGGCTCTTCAGCTTGGAGAAGAGGAGACTGAGGGGTGACCTCATTAATGTTTATAAATATGTTCAGGGCGAATGTCATGAGGATGGAGCCAGGCTCTTCTCAGTGATGCCCAATGGTAGGACAAGGGGCAATGGGTGTGAGCTGGAACACAGGAGGTTCTGCTTCAACTTGAGAAGAAACTTCTTTCCAGTGAGGGTGCCAGAGCCCTGGGACAGGCTGCCCAGGGAGGGTGTGGAGTCTCCTTCTCTGGAGACATTCAAGACCCACCTGGACACCTTCCTGTGTGATCTCATTGAGGTTCCTGCTCTGGCAGGGGGGTTGGACTGGATGATCTTGTGAGGTCCCTTCCAATCCCTGACATTCTGTGATTCTGTCATGGTTTGGGTTGGAAGGGACCCTCAAAGGTCATCTAGTCCAACTCCCCTGCAGTGAGCAGGGACATCTTCACTAGAACACATTGCTCAGAGCCCCATCAAGCCTGGCCTTGAATATCTCCATCCTCCTTAAAGCTCCCTCCTCCTATAATACCTGCGAGGCTCAGGGGTCGCTCAGCACTAAGCGGTGTGGAGAAAGCCTCAGTCATTAGCACCTGAGCTCTGACGGAGCAGGAGAGCAAAAAATGAGTTTCCAGATGACAAAAGGATTGATTCCAAGTGCCCCTAATCTCTCTTAAAAACCCAGCTCCTCACATCGCCTTCACCCAGAAATAACAACTGTCAATCAGCTTTAACGTGATACCAACTGTCAAGAAAAAAGTCTCTTAAATGAGTAAGTTGTCCATCCCCGAGGTGCTCTGAGCCGTCATACAGAAGGACAGGTCTTTGGTCTGACAGCAGCACTGTTACTGCTGGACAAAGCTAAACCCAGTAATTCTAACTGGGATGTGCCCTGTGAGCCTGCAGTTCAGCTGCTGTTATTGCAACCGTGTTGAGGAGGAACGAGCTGGTTTGTTTTCGTCTCCTCACCCTCCCTGTCAGAGCTGGAGAGAAGGTTCCCTGGAGGAACCGTCTCTAAGGTACCTGTCTCATCTTACTGGAGCAGCTTGTCTTGCAAAATCCCTG
>NW_010340473.1:49979-76682 GCF_000700745.2 Antrostomus carolinensis
CTGAAGTGCAGGGGAACTCTCACACCCCCAAGTCTTCCTGACATATTTTTTTCCCATACCTGTCTCCTGCAGGCCTCCAAGCATCAGTTTACAGGGATTCTCCTATCAGAGAACGTCAGACCTTCTTCATTACAAGTTTCTGATAAATAAAAAGCCATCAGGTAGCAACTAACGTGTCAGTGATGATGCCCTCAAATGTAATAATACCAAATCCAAGCAGAGTTTGATTCAATGCCTTTTGCTTTGACAGAGAGCGGGTGTGATGTGAAGTGGAGGTAAATTCACTTGGTCTACTCTATCTTGAACAAAAGGAGGAGTCCTTCACCTGAGGGTAGATGTCTACAGCACAGGCACCTCCACTGGAGCCAACCTTGCTAAAAGCACCACACAGTCATTGGAGATCTAGTCAAGGTGGTCAGCTGTACCTACAAAAGCCAAGGCAGATAACCCCACGCACTGTGCTCCCTATGAGGAACTCAAGCCTTTAAAATGGCAAGGCTGCTTCTTCAGCTTCACAGATTTGTAACTTTTGTTCCTCATTTCCTCCTATTTTATTTTTTTTCACACAGACTGAGCCATGCTTTTTATTCTACCTGGAGTAAAAAATTTCTCAAATTTTTTCCCTGCAGTTTCTCTATTAATTCTCCTCCTTGAGACAGCAGAAAGCTATTACAAACAGTAAATGCTTCAAAATGATCTACTGTCAGAAAGAAAAGCTTCCTCCTACCATCCTCCTTCCCAAGAGAGCCTAAGGTCTTCTGAAGGATGAGGAAGGGATCTCACCTTCCACATGGTCAATGCATAGATGGTGGCTGAGGGAAGATAAGACTCAATTAGCAAAGCACAGCAGCTCCTGGGACCATCAGCCATCAGATTGTGGTGGTGTATGGTGGAGCAGCATCCTGCTGTGCCCTTACACCATACGGGGACACAACTGAACTTCTACCACTCCACTGAGTTACACCAACTGCCATGTAGCATGGGGTTTGCTGGGCCAAGGAATGGGAAGAAGGAAGACAATTTCACTCTTCTTCCTGGATTGACCCTGGTCCGGATGCCTTTAGAATCACAGAATCCCAGACTGGTTTGGGTGGGAAGGGACCTTAAAGCTCATCCAGTCCCAACCCCCCTGCCAGCAGCAGGGACACCTTCCACTAGACCAGGTTGCTCAAAGCCTCATCCAGCCTGGCCTTCAACACTTCCAGGGAGGGGGCATCCACAACTTCTTTGGGCAACCTGTATTCCATGTTAAATGTACCCTGAGGCACTGCGGAGATGGGAGTAAAAGCTTCCACAGGGCACATGTCACCTGAATGGGGGGGAAAGAGCTGAGATGATTTCTCATCAGTGACCATCACGTTGGTTTGATTATCTCTGGACAAACCCTCTTCAGTTTCTGGCCTCCGCACTCAAAGAAAAGGCAGAGATGACCTTTAAAAGCTGAGCTGAGATTACAGTAATTGGGCAATAATATGAAATAGCAAATACGAGTCAAAATGATGCCTTTGACTTCAGTGAGAGGAGCAGTTAATGCATTTGGGAGTGTTCTCATTATTTCCACTTGGCATCGAGATTTTAACTACATCTGCTCGACAGGTTAGGCTGTTAAGTGGATCCCTCTTTCATACAAGGGAGTAACATCACCTGTGAACAAGAGCGAATCAGTGTGATTGAGGCAACCAGATGTCTGGAGTTCTGTGATTAGAGCTGCATAAATAACTGATGTTTCAGTTCACTGACCATAACCCCCCAAATGGGAAAAAAATAGTCTTTTTTTTTTTTCTTCCTTTCTTTTTTTTTTTTTTTTGCCTGGTATAATAAGTTCTTCAACAAAATTTTTCTCAGGTCAAATGAAATATTCTGTATTGTCTGCAATGGATTATTTCATTTGGCTTTCACATTGCAGCTTTATTGCTTGCTTTTTCTTTTCACACGTGTGAATAGTAGGACCTTGGACACCATCTACTCAAAATACTGTTTAGAAAAGGCTGAAATGGGAATTTTCAACTTTTAAGTTTCTTTTTCACTGAAACAGTCAAATTAATTTAACATAAATGTGCAAGCTCATTTGATCATTCTAATTCCTGAATTGTTACCAAACCAAACACTCGAGCTATGCATTTCTCTTTGTTCTTTGCCTTCATTTTTGTCTGATCTCAGTTAAATTTTCAAATTATTTATATTTCTAGATGAAGGGTTTCACCTCAGGGCATATTGCCACACTGAACATTCTGAAGCAGTGATACAAACCAGATAAACATCAGGTCCCCATCGCATGGTGCCTGGAATCCAAACCTCTTTGCTTTGTCTCTGCTTGACCTACAGCTTAATCTGCCTGGAAGAGCCTCAATATTAAGATCCTCCAACACCAACCCACCAACCCCTGGCCGTTGGTGGGCATCTGGAACAGATCAACTGCCAACTCTTAAAGCACTTCTGCAACTCCAAATCTTAAGAGTCTCCTCCACGCAGAGACATGATGGCACCAGCAATAACATTTTCAAGCTCAGTCCCAGCGAGGTGCAGTCAGGGTTGTGGCACCTACGTGTGTGCAGCACTTCTTTGTGTTTCCTTGAAATATTGATAGGCTTCATGCATGCTTAATCCGATTTATTCTTGCCCTTTGAAAGCAGAGGGACCCTTTGTTTTGTTTCTTGTCCACCAAACCGTTTAGAGGGAGAATTTTGAATGACTGACTGCAATGCCAAACGAGTGTGGCTTTTTAATGACAATGCAGTCGTTACTGATGCCATTTCTCTTGATCTCTTAAGGGTAATCCATACTGAATCAAGACTGATGACCCTGTATGTGCAAGTCCATAATCTAATCATCATATACCCTTAGCCTCCAGTGAACAGTCTTCAGTTCTGAGCAGATAGACAGGTAACCCAAAGTGTTGCCAAGTTTTGCCTTGTAGGACTGAGATTACATTCTTCCAGTCAAGGACCATTGGGTTTTATTACCATGAAGGTCCCTGGTTCATTGGGTGACCTTAAACAAATCATTTAACTTCTTATGTGTTTGTGAACCCAGCTGGAAAACTTCACACAAAATCATCCAGCAGGCAACTCAGAGCAAGCCACATGCCGTGCTTACATTTGAGCTTTCCTCAGGGAAATAAAGCACAAATGAAAATTGCAAACCATCATCAACCCATAATAAATGTTTAAAACACATGCTGGAGTCAAGAGAAAAGACTGAAATTTGAACATGAAGCAAGCCAGACTATCAGTTGCTTTTAAATTGTTTGGGGTTTTGTTGGTTTTTTTTTTTTTGGTCTGTAATTTAGCCTCACTTAACTCTTCTTGAACTTCAATTTCTGCACGCGTGCTTGATATTTTTTATATTATGACCATATGGGTTGGATGAACTAATTGATGAGCTGACGGCAAGCTGCACCATGTTCCCCATCTTAATGACTTTACCCTGATACACGTGTCACCTTGAGGCTTAAGCAAAACAACCTGGTCCTTCTTTTACTGCAACAAGAGAGAAGTGCACACACCTCAGCACGCTCGCTGACCTGCACCCAGCCTTGGCACTGCTGCCTTGGTGCTGCCACGGACCCAGCAGGCTGGGTGGGGAGTCAGGGTTTATCAACTTTGTTTGACCTGATGATTTGGTTGGCTCCATGGATCATGTGGAATCTATGGAATACATGGACCAGTTAGAACAAGTCCAGAGAAGGGCCACCAGGATGATCCAAGGGCTGGAGCAGCTCTCCTATGAAGACAGGCTGAAAGAGTTGGGGCTGTTCAGCCTGGAGAAGAGAAGGCTCCAGGGAGATCTTATAGCGGCCTCCCAGTACCTGAAGGGTCTACAAGAAAGCTGGGGAAGGACTTTTCATAAGGGCAGTTAGTGACAAAACAAGGGGAAATGGGTTTAAGCTGAAAGAGGGGAGGTTTAGATGAGATATTAGGAAGAAGTTCTTCACTGTGAGGGTGGTCAGACACTGTCCCAGGTTGCCCAGAGAAGCTGTGGCTGCTCCTCCCTGGAAGTGTTCAAGGCCAGGCTGGATGAGGCTTTGAGCAACCTGGTCTAGTGGAAGGTGTCCCTGCTGCTGGCAGGGAGGTTGGGACTGGATGAGCTTTAAGGTCCCTTCCCACCCAAACCAGTCTGAGATTCTGTGATTCTATGAATAAACCACATGGATGTGAGCGTACGATGGCAGAAGTTTCCAAAGTGCTACTACTTTGAAGAGACATCAGGACACTCAGTTTTGTCTGATTACACTTAATTTTTAGCATTTCATTATAGAGCAGAACGAGAGACAACACTAGGGGAGGCAGCAGAATGGATTTCACAGGGAGAGGCAAGACAAAGGACCACACAAGGATGGGTAAGAACCATATGATGGTATTGAAATGCCAAAGAGCTGGAAGTCAGCCCAATGGTGGACATCTGGCATTCCCCCTCAACTCCTCCAGTGAGGGGCTTGATGCACACTGGTGTCTGACCCAGGACATTCACAGTCAAGCTGCAGCTTCCTGCAAGTTTGGGAGGAAAAATATAAAAAGATGTAGAAGGGTAAAAAAAAAAAAAGCCTTTATGATCAGAGATGAAGTTAAATAGCAGAAATAGTCTGAAAATACATGTTAAAGGATGTCAAGCTGGGGAAAGTGCTCTCAAGGTAATGAAAAAATAAGGACAAAATGCAAACTAATAATGAGACATTTTCCCCAGGACCTGCCCTGATGAAGAGCCGGTGAAGTGCAGTTGTACTTTGTCTTCCAGGGATAAACCCAGAATCAGATTTTGGGCTCAGGGCAGATCAAGAGGTAATACAGAGAAAGAATTCATCAGGGAGCTCACCTCCCAAGGAGGCAGATTATCTGCTGAAGAGGCAATGGAAGAGAAATCAGAGAACAAAAGGTGAAGCAGCTCGCTAAGAATCAGGGACAAAATGATGAATAAGAAAACATTAGTAAAATATGTGCTATTCTTCTTCTGTGCCAGGCAGGAGGGAAGCCAGTAACCTAGGAGTCACTTTCAATTTAGCACAAGATACTAAATTCTGCTAAAAAATGCATCAGAATTATTTGACTTTTTTCGCAGCCCACCCAGAAGCTTTGTGCAAAAAATAAGAAAGCAAGGCTAATCTGAAGCAAATAGCTGCAGTGGCCAGTGAAGCTGGGCCTAATTCAAATAAAAATTCTTTGAGATAGGAGACGCTACAAATGCTTGTGGGGTTCTTCCCTCATTATTAATCATGGGAGTCAGTGGATCTGAGCTGGTAATCTGGAGGAAAGGGATTGTAAGAGAAGAGAGAAGATTGAGAGGGGATCTGATCAATGTCTATAAATATCTGAAATGTGGGGAGCAAATGGATGGGGCTGGGCTCTTCTCGGTGGTGCCCAGTGACAGGACAAGGGGCAATGGGCACAAACTGGAACACTGGAAGTTCATCACAAACTTAAGGAAAAACTTCTTCACTGTGAGGGTGTTGGAGCCCTGGGACAGGCTGCCCAGAGAGGCTGTGGAGTCTCCATCTCTGGAGGTGTTCAAACCCACCTGGATGTTTTCCTTAGGGAACCTGCTTTGGCAGGGGTGTTGGACTGGATGATCTCCTGAGGTCCCTTCCAACCCC
Source organism: Antrostomus carolinensis (assembly GCF_000700745.2). Lineage (NCBI taxonomy): Eukaryota > Metazoa > Chordata > Aves > Caprimulgiformes > Caprimulgidae > Antrostomus > Antrostomus carolinensis. Next base: position 55,567 of record NW_010340473.1, read on the forward strand.
AACCACTTTGTGACTCTGTGATTCTGTGAATGTACCCAAAGCAGTGCTTGTCTCAGACATGAGAGTCTAAGGAAACACATCATCCAACTGTCATGAGCGCAGCAGCACGTGTGAACACTGACCTGGACGGGTCTAGCTGAAGAGTTCAGATTGAATTGGTTTTTTGTTAATTGAAAAGTGGATTTTTGGTGATTCGTGTGTAAAATACCTTCTCCCTATAAAGAAAAACCTTCTACATAAATCATAAAATGGCAAACACAATGAAGTTGTTTGGTTTTTTTTTTCTTACTAAGGAATATTAACAACAGTCACTGTGTGGTAGTTTGAACTGAACATTTGGGAATTCTTATGAAACATTTTGGAGGAATCAAGGATATGTCACTCTTTCTACAGGCAGTCCATCATTTCCTGCTCAGTTCTGCAGTACATATTCCCAAAATAAGCACTGCTGAAACACAGGCGGTGGGAAGGTTATTGTCTTCACTGGCAAGCTGATAAATGAAGAGGCGAGGTTGTGAAACTGTGTGTGGATAAAACAGTATTTAAAGCAGCATGAAGACAGCGGTGAAATTGTTTTCCTGCAAAGCAACGTGAAATAAAACAGGACACCAGCATGTGAATTACCCAGCGATACACAAAGCAGAAATAGGGTTTCCTCTTTCTCCAAAGCTTTTGGAGAACAGGAAATCAAGTTCCCAGCCTCTAGCAGCAGCAGGAAATCTGACTAAACATGTATCACATGGAAATACTGATTTGCCGCATGCCAATCCTCACCCAGAACATTTCAGTGCTACACAGGCTATGAGCTAACCATCTCCACCCTTCTCCTAGGAGATAGGCATGCTCCCACAGCTGTCCCCACAACTCACATCCGCTCTGCTGCGTGCGGACCGCCTCCCTTTTCTTTCAGAGATGAACTAACTGATACAGCTCTAATTAAACTCTAAGCGATCATCCTCAATTTGTATTTAGCTTTCAAATCTGACGCTTCTATTCCAGACCTGAAGAATGGCAAGTGTGCCTGAAAGCTTCTCTGCTTTTTCCAACTACACTTGATCTAATAAAAGATAATACTTCTAAAAGCCTGGTCTCACTGTCAAAAACCAAACCCTTCATAAAAAGCATCCTAGTTGTCCCCGTGGTTTTCGTTAGCTGGCTTGTACCAGTTAAAATCCATATGGCCATGGGTCAGTAGCTGTGTGGCCACTGAAGACATAAACATGAGGACCAACATTTCATGCTCTGAGATCTAAGGAGTTAACAGGCTTTGTGCCTCCAGGGGGTTTTATCAAAGTCAACAGACCTCAAAGAGGACCTCAGATCAAAGATCAGCTCAGGTTAGACAAAGCTAATCTAAGCTTGGCCACACAGGTATTCTGAAGTACTGCCACTTCCCTCCGCCCAGTGAAGCACCAAATCTATTTGGCTCAGTAAATCCAGGAGACAGATGCCAGAAAGCTGGTCAGAGCTGCTTGGGTTTCTGACCTTGTCCAGGGTGAAGCAGTCTAGCAACTGCTCTGAGCTGCAGCTGACAGGAGTGTTCAAGGGGCCCATATATCAGATGGCTCATTCAGAGGCTTCTGTGCATCAGCAGACATCCCCCTCTGCCACACACCACCTGAGAAGGGGCATTTGGGAGCAGTGTAGAGCCAGAAGAATGGCAGGTCCTACCCACACACCTGGTGCTGTCTGACCTGTAGCCAAAGGGGTACAGATCTAAAGTGGAGACCTGACCACAGAAACAGCAACAGCAGAAATAATCAAAGTCAGGGAAATCCTGAGGGAAAGCCCTCAGCAAGGGGGGACAGAGGATTTCAAACTGCCCCATGGTCCCGAGGGGCCTTTGCTTCCCACCTGCGGGGAAATGTCCTTGTGACAAAGGCAAACCCCAAACCTGGTGCTGTGGAAGGGTGCAGAAGAGCAGAAGCAGGCTGGGAAGACCTGATTTAGGCTCGTGCCCCAATTCTCTCCCTCATGGAGCACTGAAGAGCTCTCAGTACACCGCACCCTCGTGGGGTCCAGAGTCATTCTGGTGAACCGAGGCTGCTCCAAAGACAAGGAGCCCCCAGAAGACCAGAACTCTGCTCGCCTTGATGACGTTATCATTAAGTCTGCTACATGATGAACTAGTCCCTACTCACCCTGAGCACAGCCAGCATTCAGCTCCATCCAACTCCATCCCCCCCTTGACACAAACTGATAATTACTCTGATGGATTCCATGCCTGGGCGATGCAACAATGGAACGCATTTTGTAAATTAACTCAATTAATGTGCTTCTGATCAGGGCTGCACCTCACTAGGCTGTTGGCCAAAAGGGCTTTCGCTGCTTCCTCCTCTGTAGGAACGGCAGGAAAGACAGTTCCTGCACCAACTCCTGCAAGATTGTTCCACAAGGGTTGTTCTCCAGAGCTCCCAGTCCAACATGGAGCAATACAGGTCCTGCGTTTTCTCTCCTAAACTAACACACGGTGTAATTGCTCTCCTACTGAAGTTATTTTCCCTGCAATTATACTCTGCAAAGTTTCTCCTGTTAGTCCTTCTTGTCTCACTTCAATCAGCGACTCCTCCACCCCTCTGTACTCAGCGTATCACCCTGTGAATATAAGGGATGCCCTGTGAAACTTAATGAGACTGTTAGTCCCACGCGCTCCAGAGCAGGGCTATCAGTTTCATTTAAACTCTATTAGCCACTTACAATTGCTCTCAGAAGGTTTTTCTGTAATGAATTCACCCACCTATCGAGAAAGATTCTACAGAACTCCATTTCCTTCCACACACCTTTCCCTCAGCCTATGAATTCCTCTCCCTGCCCCTTTCTGCCGTTGCCTCATTCATTTCTGCAGGAGGGCAACTGGGAGCCCTGCAACCAAACTCCTGTTAAATACATTGGACTAAAGGATTCTCAGCCTGTTCTGGTGCTCAGCTCACCAATGAGGGATTCATAGAATCAGAGAATCTCCTGGTTGGAAAAGACCTTTGAGATCATCGAGTCCAACTGTACCTGTCCACTACTAAACCAGATCTCTGAGCACCCCATCTACCCATCTTTTAAACACCTCCAGGGATGGGGACTCCACCAGCTCCCTGGGCAGCCTGTTCCAGTGCTGAGAACCCTTTCAGTGAAGATATTCTTCCTCACATCCAATCTCAACTGCCCTGGGCACAACTGGAGCCCATTTCCTCTTGTCCTGTCCCTTGGTCCTTGGTTGAACAGAGCAACCCCCACCTCTCTCCACCCTCCTCCAAGGGACTTGCACAGAGCCACAAGGTCTCCCCTCAGCCTCCTTTTCTCCAGGCTCAACACCCCCAGTTCCCTCAGCCGGGAACTCAGCACACTTGTGCTCCAGACCCTTCCCCAGCTCCACTGCCCTTCTCTGGACACGCTCCAGTGAAGGAGCAGAATGGATTCCCATTGACTCCAGAGAGCCCTGAATCTCTGCTGCCAAATTCCTGGTCAGTGACAGCCCCTGCACTCAGCACCCTGCACTCACAGGCAGTCACGGGGAGAGCACAGCACGGGTACGGTGCCTCTGTAGAGCCTCCCTATTCTCCAGCAAATCTCCCACCCAGCTTAGTGTCACCTGTGAATTTACTGAAAGTGCACCCAATCCCTTCCTCCAGATCTCAATGTTAAGAGCCACAGAAGAAAGAACAAGGAACAATTAACCCTGGAGAGCAAACTCCTCTTCCATGCCTGCCAGCTCCTGCGTGACCCCAACTCCCTGAAAGGAGGGTGTAGGGAGGCAGGTGTGTGTCTTCTCTCCCAGGTTACAAGGGACAGGACAAGAGGAAATGGGCTCCAGTTGCACCAAGTTCAGGTTGCATGTCAGGAAATACTTCACTGAAACGGTTCTCAGGCATGGGAACAGGCTGGCCAGGGGGGGGGTTGAGTCCCCGTCCCTGGAGGTGTTTAAAAGACGGGTAGATGAGGTGCTCAGAGATCTGGTTTAGCAGTGGACAGGTATGGTTGGACTCGATGATCTCAAAGGTCTTTTCCAACCAGGAGATTCTCTGATTCTAAGGCCTAATGTGGGGGCTGCTCCTCTGATCCTGCTCATCAGGAATTACAATAGAGCCACTCTCTCCAGCCAGCTTCCCCAGAGCCAGCAGAAGAAAGAAATAACGAACAGCCATTTAACAGAGCAAGTCACCTTCAAAGCAGTGAGCTGAAGAAAAGCCCTCCCCTCCCAGTACCCTTGCCTTGAGCCTTCCAGGCTCTGTTGATTGTATTAATTTCATTTAGAAATCAAGTAATGTCACCTGACATCTCTTAGGGTAAACACTGGGAAACAATTTGAAATCTCACTCCTAATGAGAAGCAAATTGCTGTCCCCAGCCTGTGTTCTGGACTAACGATACAATCACACCAGGCGCAACTCAGAACTCGGGGGAGGAACAGGCAGACAGCAAGAGAAAGAGCCACGGAGAAGCCAAGTGTGTGAACTGTACATCCCTGCACCCATCACGGGCTGCAACTGGAGTCAGGAGGGTAAATCACAATGTCAGCTCTTCCTGACAGATGAAGAACACAATTATCCCTTCACTAAACTGATTAAATTTATTCAGCGTGGGTTTACCTCCCTTTTTTTTCAATTTAAAACTAATTTGTTTGAATGGATTTGATTGCAGGCACAAAGATGAGGACAGAGCTGGAGAGAAGCAGCTGCTCCAGGTGAGTATTTCCACACCAGAAGGGTAATCCATATCTCCTCCTGCCAGGCCGTTGCTCCAAGGCCCACCAATGGTTGACAGGCTTCCCAGGGAGCAAATCCTAATCCCTCCCAATCCCTTACTAATGAGCAGTGGTTCTCACCAGCCCTCAGCTCCTGATGCTTCTTCCAAGACAAGCGGGTAGCACCATCTCCTCTCCTAAGAGTGGGAAACTCAGGTGTATGGCAGGGGAAGGACTTGCCTGTGGCTGGACATCTTGTGAGGGACCAGGAACCAGAGCTAGGACTCCTGAATTTAAATACTGGAAATTGATGTCTTGTTATTAACATTTCTGATTAATTGTGTGGTGCCACGTAAGAGGGGGAGGGGGTACAATCCAGATGCCTGCAGCAGTTTATGTATCGAAGGATCAGACCCAATTGTCTCTAGCTCAGCTACAAATTCTGATGATGAGAAAACCCGAGGGCGATATTTAACTGCTCCTGGTGAAACCTCTCACAGCTTCTTCCTTTTTGCTGCATTCCTTTGTTCTCTGTTCTTTCGCCCAACGTTGCTCAACAAAATACCCTTTGGATTTGGTCTCTTCGTTTCCATGATGCCTCTGTTCTCTGCCTGCCCTCACCCTGCTCCTGTTCTGGTTGAAGCAGATACACTCCAGTGTCCTGGGTTTGCTAGGATAGAGTTAATTTTCTTTTTAGTAGTTAGAACGGCTGTGGTTTAGTTTCAGTGTAAGACTTGTTATGAGAGGAATGTTGATAACTGATGTTATTAGTTGCTGCTGGAGCTCAAGGCCACCGTGTTTGGGGACTGTTTTGTATTTGTACATTCTGTTATCACTGTTGTTATCATTATCATTTTATTTTAATTAGTAAATAGTTTTTATCTCAACCCGTGAGTTTCCTTGCCCTTTTCCTTCCAATTCTCTCCCTACTCCCTGGGTGAGGGGGGGAAGGTGAGAGATCAGGCTGTGTTTGGCTGCAGGGTGCGAGCCAAAGGGTGAGTCCCCCCAAACCACCAGGTTCAGGTATGTTGGATCTGTATTTGAAGAGCTCACATTCTGGATCAGCACAGAGCTGCCATGGTGTGCACTCAGCCTGTGGGAACTCAGGGTTACATGAAGCTGAACTCCACCACAGTCACTCTGAAATAAATGTTCCCTGTGAAAAATGGGAGTGCTTGGAGTGAGAGGATGCCTAACTAATTAAGAAAAAGCAGTTTGTTTAATGCATTGCAAGGAAAATTCAGAATCAACCTGAACTTTGGGAATATTCCAAGCAAATATTTCATGAGAAATGTGGCATATTGCGGGGGTGAAAGAGTAGAAGCTGCTCACCATGAGGTTATCATCGTCCTTCTACACAGCCATGCCCCACAGAGCAGCAGACCTGTTTCCTTGGAAGATGAGATCTCAGGAGAGAGAGGCATCTTGAGCCCATCTTGAGTTCCTCTTTATGAAGACCATGATTTTATGATTGCTTCTAGATGTTTCCTGCCATATCACTATTGCCAGCGATGAAGCTTTGGACAGACCCCATCAGAAAACATTACACTCCTCTGATGCCAGTTTATTGTCAGTTTATTGTTGTCTCTCTTACTAGAGACACATCCATCCCTACTCCAAACCAGTCCTGAAAGTGAACATTGAGGGCACGGGCTGTAGAAGAGCATGAAGGTGGGGATGGAAGGAAAGGAAGAGCAGCTGCTCTGCCAACATCTGCATCATTCATCCTGAAACCACGCTGGCCTCGGAGCTGCTCCATAGTGTCAAAGAGCAGCATCAGAAAAAAGGTGGTTTGGTGGCAAATTCGAGTGCATCCTCCCCTAGAACAAAAAGCCCTGAGCTCAGGGTCTGTGGGCGCTGTGGAAATTAAAAAACCCCTCCCTTAAAATTAGACCATTGGCTGTTCTGAGGTACAGGGAACAGTTCCTCCCCAATGGCTTGGTCTTCTCTCTTTTCTCCACTCCAGCTTATTTATTTTCCTTCAGCCACAGTCACTGAGTAAACCACTAAACCAACCAGAGCTGAACAACCAATTAAAAACGGCTGCTCCAGGCCACAAACAGCTTTTCAATTATTCATTTGCTTACACCCCTCCCTCCCGACCCCCTGGTATTGCTTTATAATGAATAATTTGTTAAAAACAATCTCCCAGACTTCAAATCCTTAACAGCAAGTCAACAGGAAAAGCAGAACTTCCCCCAGCAGCTGGTACATCTACAGCTGCTGGTGGTGAGGATCTGGGGACTCTCCTGTAAAGCTCAAGGACCTGGGGAGCAGGTGGAGGTCGTTCCTTGAAGGAAATACTGGCTTTGTCTCTGTTTAATGAGTGTTGTTGCAACCAATATCCCTGCTTCATCTTCTGGGTAAACTGGGACCATTGAAGTAGGAAGTCTGTCATTATTATCTTGGGGGTCACACAGCCCAGCAGAGGTACTGACCTAAAGGGTGATGACCTCAGCGTGCAGAAGGTGGCTGACCTCTCAGTGGTGGCTACTGGAAAAACTTCAAGCAGTTGCAGTCCAAGAAAATCTCAGAGCTCCACCAAGCTTTGGTTTTACAGAGATACCATGAAGCCCCAAGCAAAGTGTGTGGATATCACATCAGTGATGAGATATCCCCAATTACAGCAGCTCCTGAAAATCACACCAGACAGCCAGAGCCAGGATCCAACAAGAAGTCAGAGGGAAACCACATGTCAACCACCTTGCACCTTCTGTCACACCAGGGGCAAATGCTTGTGGGGCTGTGACACAAGGCTGGGGACGGATCCAACTTTCAACTCAAGATACAACTGGGGATCTGGTGCATTAAAGCACAGGAGAGAAAAAGCAAGAGGAGGAGGAGGCACAGATGAGGAAAGAGCAAAAATCTGTTGCATGTTGTGACCAACCATGGCTTTGGAGACACAGAAAGTCCAGGACAGGCAATGCACAGCTGGAAATTCACGGAGTGCCCAGAGCCCAACGTGATCAGTCATTCAGGGAATCAGAGGAAGAAGCTGTCTAAGTCTAAAATACAATTTAAATTACTATCAGCTTAAATGTTACCCTGTTGAGGGATCACTGGCAGCAAAATGGGATTGTGCATTCTGGGTACTATGATCAATTGGCCAATACTTCTATTTTTAAATCATTTGTTCTGTTCAGCTAATTTAGAGCCAACATTTTTATGAACCAGTGGTTGGCAGGGAAGATCTCTGAGCAAAGCTGGGACTCCAAACTTAGCTCTGTGACACTTCACATGCCATGAAAGCTGATTTTTTGCCTTTTGACACTTTATTTATGTGCGTTCAAATAAAAAGTTTGAACTGATGCTACCTGAAAGGATTGGAGGTCCACAGACTTAATCTCCTTTTCATAATAGCTCAAGATTCTTCTACTAATTTGGAGTTGTGACAAGCTAATTGTTGCCAAGGACTTTGGCAGGAATGTCCAGTTCAGGTTTCAGGAGCTCTTGTGATTCCATTAATGGTTTTCTTTTATGGGACATTAACTAATTTGGAACATAGTAAAAGGAAAAGGAAAAAAAAAAAAAAAGGCAGCATCATCACAACTTCTGCATCATAAGCTAATTTGATCATGATTTCTTTTTAAAGTTCTAGTTCAGGCACTTTGTAAATTACTTGTGAAATAAAATTTCTCATTTCTATTTCTAGAGTCTCTGCTGATGTGACCCCAGTGACTTCAAGGTGTTTTACACTAACAGTGAAGTTGACCACACAATGAACTGAAGGGAAAAAAAAAAAACCCCATAGGTTTTTGGGCAATATGGACATTTTGCTTTATTATCTGAGCCCTGGGGATCAGGTCCCTTGCGCACACCAGGCCTTGGGTGCTGCAAAACCCCGAATGACAAAGTTATCACCAAATTAATTCTGAAATGCCTTCCCAAATAAAGAAGCCATAGAAAATGGGGTAGAACAAACCAAGGTGGAGGGGTGAAAATATTATTAGACACGTACTTAGGAAATAGTTTTCAATGGCTAACCATCAAAATGAAACTGTGCTCCCACGTGGGTCTGTGCTGGGCACTGTATTGGGTATTTGTCACATAACCAGGTGACAGAGCAGAGAAGAGGCTTGTGAAACTGATGGCAAGTGAAGAAACAAAAGGAGCTGGTTCTTCATAAAAGAGGTAACATGCCTCTGAAGCTTCTCACTGAAGGTGCAGACACACAGCACAAAGGCTCAGGAGACACTCAAGCAGCCAGGGGAGGGGCTGGGAAGGCACCTCTGCCAAGTATCACACACACTTATCCCCTTCTCACACCTCCCCAGTGTGTGACCACTTTTGGAGGCAGCAGCCTGGGCTGAAGTGACCCTCAGCCAGAAGCAGAAGAGCATTTTTTATATTTTCAGGGGAATACAGACACTCTAGAGGATGTTTTTGAAAAATTGGAAAAATTCACTTCAAAAATTCAGGATGACATTCAACAAGAAGTTGTCCTAGGTATTATTTATGCTTAGACTGGAACATCAACTGCATAAATATGTGCCAGCCAAAACCTGTCAGGCAGCAGTTCTGCACAAAAGAACCTCAGTGGTTTAGTGCATCCCTAGAGGAACATAAATGAGCAACATGATGCTGTGGTACCAAAGGCAAAAACTCTCCTGGCAGGCACCAGGAGAGCGAGGCAAAGAGAAAACTGTCCTTCTGCTGCGTCAGCACCAACTAGGTCTGAGCGAGAGTCCGAGGTGTGGTACTGGGCTCCACCCTCATGACAGGACACAGGGCAATGGGCACAAACTGGAACACTGGGAGTTCATCACAAACTTAAGGAAAAACTTCTTCACTGTGAGGGTGTCAGAGCCCTGGGACAGGCTGCCCAGAGAGGGTGTGGAGTCTCCATCTCTGGAGACATTCAAGACCCGCCTGGACACTGTCCTGTGCAACCTGCTGTAGGGAACCTGCTTTGGCAGGGGAGTTGGGCTGGATGATCTCCTGAGGTCCCTTCCAACCCCTACGATTCTGTGAAAGCTGTGAACTGGCTGGAGGATCCAGAAGAGAATTGCATGAATTATCAGGACCCTAGAAACTAGCCCACAATAAAAAAAATAGAATGAGATTCTTTAACATAATAAAAAGAGAATAAAAAGAGAAGGGCAGAGATACTAACAGCCTGCAAATGAGTAGGGAGCCGCTGCAGAGGACAGGAACAAGCTGTGCTATGTGGCCAGTGAACAGGACAAAAAGTTGCAGTTAGAAATATCAGGTTAAACGTTAGAAAAGCATTAAATAATGTTACCAGTAAGCACTGGAGCAGATTGCCTGGGGAGATGGTTACGAGTCTCCATCATCAGAGACATAAGCATAGACTAGACAAACACATCATGATTCAGCACAGGCAATCCTGCCTTGAGTAGGAAAAAGAATTACACAACCTCTGTGGGATCCCTGCAAGCATTTGAACTTTCACCATTTTCCAAAGTGTGATAGTTTCACTGGGCTGGCAGCCAACACAGGTGTTCACCTGCTGCCCCCCACCACAGGGGGTAGGGGAGAGAATTGGGGGGCAAGGGTAAGGAGACTCGTAGGGTGAGAGAAGAACCATTTAATAGTTGAAATAAAAGAAAACTTAAAATAATACTGATACTAAAATGGTAATGGTAATAATAATAGTGATAAAATACACAAATAAGTGACACCCAGTGCCATTGCTCACAACCCGCCGACCAAGCCCGGCCCGTTCCCAGATCACGATCCCGGAGGCGCAACAATCCCGACCCGAAACCGCAATCCCGGGAGAGCCAGAGCCCGAGCCAAAGCCAGAGAGAGCAAGAGAGGAAGAGCCCCTCATGGATCTCCTGCCCATGGGGGACAGGAGATGGAACAGCCCCTTGGCAGAGCCCAATGCCCATGGAGCTGATCCATTGCAATATTCCTCACCCCTGAGATCTTGCGCTTGCAGACCAGCAAAACACAAAGTCCTTCAACTTCCAGTGACAACTGAAAACATCAGGATGTTATTAAAATTCTTCTCCTAACAAATCCCAGCTGAACCCAAACCCCAGCGCTGTTCCAGCTGTGGAAATAACCCAGCTCTGGCCCAGCTCAAACCAGGACACAGAGCCTCGTGCTGACCCTTTCTCTCACACTCTCCACACGCTATAACCTGCCATTTCCATGGGTAGCATCTCTCCATAAAAAGCTTGATACAGTCAACTCACAATGAGTTCTGGTAATGATGAGTTGGGTTAAAACATCCAAAGCAAAATACTTATGCTATGCAAAACATGTAAATTAGGCTGCAGCAACAGATTGAGCATGTTCACCTTTGAAAAACTTCTGAAGACATTAACATGGTAAACGGGAACAGCTTTAAACACCAGGCAGCAGAGTGAGAGCTGGAGCAAATGAAACGTGCTCTACATCACAGCGGCTTTGAAGCTCACCTGTAACCATGAGTGCTGAGGGAAAACAAGGCACAAAGAAACCACCACATGGACACTCCACCTCAGGATGAAGGATATTTTGATCTACAAGCACCCCGCAGAGTATGAGACCCTTAACTGAAGTGTTTAAATTAGGAGCCCTGTTTAGATGAGGTCTCTGAGCTCTGTCCACAGACAGCAGAGGGAGTGAAGTCCTTCCAGAGGGAATTCAGCCTGGACAGCGAGAGCCACCCTGTCCCTGGGTTGTACCGTGAAGAGATGCTCCTTATTTTTATGAGGCTTCTCACTCAGATGCTTCAGCTACAAGCATTAAGTTAGGTGGGATGCGTCCAGACCTTTGTGACTTCTCCTTGGCTCAGAGCCTAGAGTTTTCAAGACTATGACATTATTCTAGCACAATAAAAAATAATAAGTAAACCACCTGTTCTAGGGACCATCTGCCTCAGGGGAGAAGTACAAAATATGATGAATGTAGGACTGGAAAGGACATTCCAGCCGACTGCACCCTGAGAATCATTAACACCATTTTATGAGGCTACCCAAATTCATTTTTAAATTATATATATATTTCTTAATCTCTGCTGCTGTGGTTGGGTAGCTGCTCCACAGCCTCCTTCTCATTTTCTATTCTATTTGGGGTTTTTTGTGCAAAGTCTGTCTGGTAACTGTAAGAGTTCCTCTGCCAGCCTGGGGCCTGCCCTGCCGGGTATTTATGGAGTTGAACTTCCTTGGCTGGAAACAGCTCAACTCACTCTTGCCTCTTCTCGCTAAAAGTTTTAAGAGACATGCCAGATGCTGCAAAGACTCTGGGTCTTTATCTCTTGGTCTTAGTTGTGTCACCTTGCAGCCAAATACTGGTGACATCTGGAGGTCACAGTTCCATGGCACCCAATTGTTCAGCATCCAGTAGTCCTGCCTCGCCCGTGGCTGATCTCCACTCCACAGCGGATACCTCAGGGGCTGGTCCGTGAGCTGCATCAGGCAGCTGAACTGACACAGAATCATTTGGTTGGAAAAGACCTTTGAGATCATTGAGTCCAACTGTACCTGTCCACTACTGAACCAGATCTCTGAGCACCCCATCTACCCATCTTTTAAACACCTCCAGGGATGGGGACTCCACCACTGCCCTGGGCAACCCCTTCCAATGCCTCAGAACCCTTTCAGCAAAGAAATTCTTCCTCACATCCCATCTCAACTGCCCTGGGCACAACTGGAGGCCATTTCCTCTTGTCCTGTCCCTTGGTCCTTGGTTGAACAGACCCACCCCCACCTCTCTCCACCCTCCTCCAAGGGACTTGGACAGAGCCACAAGGTCTCCCCTCAGCCTCCTTTTCTCCAGGCTCAACACCCCCAGTTCCCTCAGCCACAAGGGAACTCAGCACACTTGTGCTCCAGACCCTTCCCCAGCTCCGTTGCCCTTCTCTGGACACGCTCCAGCACCTCCATGTCCTTCTTGGAGTCAGGGGCCCAAAACTGAACCCAGTATTCAAGGTGCAGCCTCACCAATGCTGAGTACAGAGGATGGATGACCTCCAAAACCAAACAAAAACTGAGATAATGATTTCACCGGCCGGCCTGTGACAGCCGGGGCCACATGTGCAGCGTGGCCAAGGAACGAGCGCTGAGAACAGGTAAGGAAGCTCAGCACCAGGAGGAAATATCTGAACTGGCATTGAGCTGAATTCTTCACAGAGCAAAACCATAGCCTGTGATGCGTTAGTGGCTCCGTTACTCAGACACGACCACAGTTTGAGTATCACAATCCACTCAGCAGGAGCCAAAGTGTGATAGAAAGCAAATTATAGAGAGACCAGCAAAGAGATTAAGGTTAAAGATAATTGTGATATATCGATCCAGTTAATGACTTGGAAATGGAGTTTAGAGACACATGAACAGTTTTCTGCACAAAAACAGTGTTGAACTTAATAGTTGAACCCTGGAGATGACATCTGGTCCTTAGCAGACAGGCCTTTCTGCAGGGGACGCTGCTGGTGACAGTAACGAGCATGCCCTGGGTTTCACGGGTGACACTACGGGATCACTCTGCCTGTTCCCCACGTTGCTCCCAAAGCTGCCTCTGGGCCTGATCCAGACCTTACTCTGGGCCTGAGGCCATGCTCGGGCACTGTCTCAGAGTTTGGCTGTTCCTGTCTCTCTTGCAGTCTTTCTGGAACGAGGAGCTGGCTCTGGTGGGGTGGGGATTGCACTCAGGCCTGGGATGAACTGTCAGTGGAGGCTGGGAGAGAACTAAAGGAAGGGAACCAGAGGTGAAGGCTGGAGCTGACGTGCTTGTTCCCATCCCAAGCTTTTGTGGGTTCATGTTGCAGCAACACAGGAGGAAGAGCTGAGGTGATCTGCCCTGACTACAGAGCCTGTGGGGTTCCTCAGAGGCCTCTGAGCCGAGAGGCAGACTGTTGTGGTGAACCCCAGCAGCCATGTCTTGGAGGCTGACTGAAGTTCTCCCTGCTGTGGGGGAATCCAAGCTAGTTCTGATCAAAGGGAGTGGATTTGGGCTGAGCTGCCTCAGTCCCCTGAAGCAGGAGCAGAGCTCTGCGGCTGAGTGTAGGATGGAGACGACTGATTCAGTGTCAGGATCTGCACATCCACCTGCGACTTGAACTGTCTCCTAATGAGAAGAGCTGAAATCTCCGTCTCACAAGTCTAATGGGCTCTCCTCTGCTCTCTTGTGCTTCTGTCATCACAGGATTAATTCGCTAAACCCAAATCTACTGCTGGCAAAAAATTCCCAGCTTATGTCTGTTCACTCTGTTATCGAGCGCTATAAGCTTAATACTAAAAACCAGTCCTGGAGCCGGGCAGCACTAGTGACACAGCACAAGGCTCTGACTTACTGCTGGAGAGTGTTGGGTTCATCAGTGTCATACTGTGTCCAGTTCTGAGCTCCCAAGGACAAGAGAGATGGGGAACTTCTGGAGAGAGTCCAGTGGAGGCCACAGAGATGATGAAGGGGCTGGAGCATCTTTCTCATGAGGAAAGACTGAGAGACCTGGGGCTGTTCAGCCTGGAGAAGAGCAGAGTGAGAGGGGATCTGATCAGTGTTTATAAATATCTAAAGTGTGGGTGTCGAGAGGATGGGGCCAGACTCTTCTCAGTGGTGGCCAAAAATAGGACAAGGGGCAATGGGCACAAACTGGAACACTGGAAGTTCATCACAAACTTAAGGAAAAACTTCTTTCCTGTGAGGGTGTTGGAGCCCTGGGACAGGCTGCCCAGAGAGGGTGTGGAGTCTCCTTCTCTGGAGCCCCACCTGGACACTTTCCTGTGCGACCTGATCTGGATGTACCTGCTCTGGCAGGGGGGTTGGACTGGGTGATCTCCTGAGGTCCCTTCCAACCCCCACCAGTCTGTAATTCTGTATATGTGCTATTTTGCAGCACTGAGTCCCCATCACCTACATTATTTTGTCTCTACCAAAGTAGCCTCTATGAAATGCAAACGTCACCCAGTGAAAGGCCACACCATACAGCAAAGGCCTTTTTTTTTCTGCTTGGTCTTTTTCTAACCTGCAGTTAATTGATTGCCAATTAACTTGCAAACCTGGTCACTCCCTGCACATTAATAGCAGAATATAAATGCCTGGACTCTGCCCTACAGAGAAATGAATGTTCCTTGCCTGGACCTCAAATTAGGGGGGGAGGACTGTGCTCAAACTAACCTTTACAAATGTGTTATTAACCATCTCCAGTTAACTGGTTACAAATTAACTCAAGGTCAAAGCCCTGCACCTGACAGCCTTAAGAGAACTTTTTTGAGCATTATTCTCAGCTGCTTCAGGGTAAGGAAAGATAAAAATAAAGTGTCACCACTATGGCTGCTCTGGCATTGGGACAAGCAAGGAAATGCACCTTCTACCCAGCCAACTCTGGGATCCTGCTCCCTGAGTTTCTCTTTGTACCCAAATTCCTGTGCCCTCCATCGTGTGTGTGGTTTGCACACCCAGGGTACTGGGCAGACATCAAGGAAACACAAGAAAATCAACGAGCTTCTCACCTTGCAGAATTGCCAAAGAGAAAGAGCAGCTTCTTCAGGTGGGGGAGTGGGTGTGCTGTGAGTTCTTCCCTTCTCACAACGAAAATGGTGTGAAGAAATTATGTGGGCAAAGGTAGGACGGCAATAATCACAGCACTGCTGTGCCTGCAGAGCCTGCCTGCTTTTACAGACACACCTGCACATGCAGCGTGCAGTTCTGGCTTCTTCCTGAATCCTGGAGTCCAGTAAACACCACTAGAGTCCACAAGCTTTTCAAGAAACCATGTGTTATAAGCATGCAATACATTTATTTCCATAGACAAAACCTGTGTTAGGAAAGCTTCCTCAAGGTGTCTCTGGAAGAATGCCTTGCAATAGTTCAAGGCCCTCAACGTGGTCTTGAGGGCTGCATAGCTTTGTATGTGAAAAATTTAACATGGTTCTACAAATCACTCACAGCACTCTCTCAAACTTCTCATCAGAGGACGACGGTTTAGGAACCACTACTGTGGAGACATCACCAGCCTCCCCTAACCCGGGATCACGGCACTACTGAGCAGGGCATGAGGAAGCAGAAGGATGAATGTCTCGCCACTGTCCCCACAGAGCCTGAGAGCTGGCCAGAAGTTCTCCTTGTACCTTCTCTAAAATTATGTCTGTTCCAAATAAGGACTTTAAGGGAAATAGTTGACAGAACTGACCTTTCAGAAGTTTTTTGGGCAAAACTTTCTTCAGACCAGCCTCTAAATGATGCTATTCATGTAGGACTATCTACAACCAAAAAGGAGCTGTTCTCAAGCATAGAATCATAGAATCACAGACTGGTTTGGGTTGGAAGGGACCTTAAAGCTCATCCAGTCCCAACCCCCCTGCCAGCAGCAGGGACACCTTCCACTAGACCAGGTTGCTCAAAGCCTCATCCAACCTGGCCTTGAACACTTCCAGGGAGGAGCAGCCACAGCTTCTCTGGCCAACCTGGGACACTGTCTCACCACCCTCACAGCCAAGAATTTCTTCCTAATATCTAATCTAAACCTCCCCTCTTTCAGCTTAAACCCATTTCCCCTTGCTTTGTCATTAATTGCCCTTATGAAAAGTCCTTCCCCAGCTTTCTTGTAGCCCCTTCAGGTACTGGGAGGCCGCTATAAGATCTCCCCGGAGCCTTCTCTTCTCCAGGCTGAACAGCCCCAACTCTCTCAGCCTGTCCTCATAGGAGAGGTGCTCCAGCCCGTGGATCATCCTGGTGGCCCTTCTCTGGACCACATGTGGGAGCCTGGCTTAGTTAGTGCCCAGCGTTCTCAGGTCATTCCAGTCCTTGTCATCCTTAGGGAGGGGAACCAGCAGGTTTTTTAGAAGACAGTATATGGGACCACTTGTACTTCACATACTGCGGATCTATTTATGCATTCCTGAGATTGACTTGCCTGCATTGCCAAGTCGATAATAACCAGTGAGATGCAAGAGTTAAAAAAGTTTCTCTTTCCATCACCAGCAACATCGCAGGTGGAGGAAAGAGAAAAGAACAGATTTGTGAGTAACACATTTGGCAAGCAAAAGATACACGCCTTGGCTGTTATTTGACCACTGGTAGGGTTGAAAACAGGTTTAATGTTACTGTGTTTGAACAAAAATGTCCAAATAGTTCCAATAATTCATCTAAGAGAGAAGAGAAATGGGGCCAAGTCTTCTCAAGAGAGACAACAGTCCTCTGCAGAAAACTAAATCAGATAAAATTAGCTGTGAACATAACGATAAACAAACCCTCACTCAGCCTCCCTCTTGTTTAATACTGTTATCATTGCTGTCTGGGAGCACCACAGCTGGACCAGAGTCCCTTCACACCACAGGAACCACTCCCATCCCTAGCCAAAGAGTTTGCAATCCAAGACAGCCAACCCCAAGGAAGCAGCTATAGCAACACCAGTCAGCAAAGCAGATGGCAAGTCCCCCCTTACACCTCATGTGTCCCCAGAGCTGTCATCTCCCTGCTGCTCACCCCCAGGTTGTGCCCTCCCACGGTTCTAACACGGCGTCTCGAGTGAGCGGGGGAAACACGACACAACACGCTGCACAGTCCTGAAGGCTTGTGTGTGCTGAGAGCCTGCAGGTGATACAAGGCTTCCAGGGGGAATGAGGAGGGTAGGGAAGAAAGGAGGCTCAGAAGAAGGGCCAGAGGAAGCCATGAGAATGATGCGAGGGCTGGAGCAGCTCTGCTGTGAGGACAGGCTGAGAGAGTTGGGGCTGTTCAGCCTGGAGAAGAGAAGGCTCCAGGGAGACCTTCTAGTGGCCTCCCAGTACCTGAAGGGGCTCCAGGAAGGTGGGGAGGGACTTTGGCCAAGGGCAGGGAGTGAGAGAACAAGGGGTGATGGCTTGAAAGTGGCAGAGGGGAGATGGAGATGAGATGTGAGGAAGAAATTCTTTGGTGTGAGGATGGTGAGACAGTGTCCCAGGTTGGCCAGAGAAGCTGTGGCTGCTCCTCCCTGGAAGTGTTCTCGGCCAGGTTGGATGAGGCTTTGAGCAACCTGGTCTAGTGGAAGGTGTCCCTGCTGCTGGCAGGGGGGTTGGGACTGGATGAGCTTCAAGGTCTCTTCCAACCCAAACCAGTCTGGGATTCTGTGGTAAGAAGGAACACGTATCTGCACAATCCCTAACTGTTTTGTTGACAGCTTCTTCAATGAGAACAGCTATTCCTGTAAAGGGATTGTTTAATTTGCAGATGCAACATGTTTTGAAGAACCTTTTGGGTCAAGATTTTAACAAACCAAGCTGGATTAACACCTGTTAATCAGTTTCAGTTTCGGGTTTTTTTCCCACAAGAAAATCAGACCTATAATTGTCAGTCGTGGGCGGGGGACACAACTTACAAAGGAAACTATTTTCAGAAATTTATGAGATACTCAGTGTAGAAAAGAAAGAAACAAACAACAGCATGAAAACACAAAAGAGAAGCATTAAATTTCACATGATCTAAAATGAAATGTTTCATTTGGACTTTCAGCTTTTCAATACTTTTTTCTTTTCTTTTTTTTTTTTTACAAATTCAGAGTCTATTTTGAACAGAAACAGAAAAAATGAAGCTTTCTGTCTTGCAAATGTCAACAGAAACTATTGGAACTTCTTCAATCTTTTTTATTTCATTCTTAGAGATTTTTTTAACCAGATGATCCACTGACTTTTTAGTTGACAATATTATATAAAATCCTTTGCTCAACCTAAATATGAGTCTTCCAGGGGAAAAGAAGTTAATCCAAAAATACCATCTACCTCAAAAAATAACGTCATGTCTCCTTCTTTCCCTTGCAAAATGAGTTTCAGTCTCCTACAACCTCTCTTTGGGCATCACCTCCAGTCACACTCCAGGTCCATGTGGACACACAGCAGAGCTCACCCTTCCATTTCTGGGACCTCCCTGCCCCAAGGTGAGGAGCAGTTGTGTTGGGGGGACTCTTCACACTTCACATTTCCTATTTACAGAGCAGATGTCCTTGGCCTCAACTCCTTTCCTGCCCAGGAGAAAGAAACAGGCAGGATTCATCTAAATGAGTTTAAGGAGGAACTAAACATGCCCTGGAAGTGCTTCCATCTCTCTACCGACCACGAAGGGTGGTTGGCACAAGGGAGCCCTGTGTGTCCCAGGTCCCTTTGCCCACTCATTTAGCTGGCCAAACCGCATCACAAATTCACAGACTAGTTTGGGTTGGAAGGGACCTTAAAGCTCATCCAGTCCCAACCCCCCTGCCAGCAGCAGGGACACCTTCCACTAGACCAGGTTGCTCAAAGCCTCATCCAACCTGGCCAAGAACACTTCCAGGGAGGAGCAGCCACGGCTTCTCTGGCAACCCGGGACACTGTCTCACCACCCTCACACCAAACAATTTCTTCCTAATATCTAACCTAAACCTCCCCTCCTTCAGTTTCAAGCCATCATCCCTTGTTCTGTCACTCCCTGCCCTTGGCCAAAGTCCTTCCCCAGCCTTCCTGGAGCCCCTTCAGGTACTGGGAGGCCACTAGAAGGTCTCCCTGGAGCCTTCTCTTCTCCAGGTTGAACAGCCCCAACTCTCTCAGCCTGTCCTCACAGCAGAGCTGCTCCAGCCCTTGTGTCAGGTCCATGTCTCTCTTGTGTTGGGGGCTCCAGAACTGGAGCCTTGTATATCCATTATCGCTGCCAGCTGACAAAGCCTGGCACAGTGCAGTTGTAGGTCCCTGAGCACAGCTCTGCGCTGGTACAACCACATGGTTTTCACTTCAGAGCATCCAGCATCTCAGGTGAACAAGCTTCTCTCTGTCTGACCACACTGATGTGACACAGATCCACCTGAAAACCTTGTGGTGCAATGTGTTACATGGAGGAAAATGTTCATATTGCTTAAATAAATTAAATAAATAATTTAGAAATCTTTAAAACTCTAGCTCCCACCTCTTTCTCCTTCTCCTTCACATACTTGACATAATAAATTGCCATCTCCAGAGAATGTGGAATTTAAGAAGTTGGAGAACAGTGATTTTGGTATATAGTGAATGTTAATCTATTCCTTTCCTAACACATCAGTGTCTGTGAATTTTAAATGAACTATATTAAATATTGATTTCCTATAGCTCTAACTGTGCCTGAAGGTGGATGTGTCCTGAGGTGATTCACAAATGTGACAGCACGTTTCTCCAACACCCCTTCCCCACACTCCCAGTGCCTTCTCTCCATCAGGAGATGAACATGCTACAGCAGTGAGAGGGTCTCCCAGGGAATCCAAGATATCCCAGTTTCTAACCCGTAACTGCCACCACCTGAAGCAGTTCAGCTCACTCATCTGTTCCACAAACTATTTCCATCTGTACAGTGGAAATACAAATAATGAATTAGACATAAATTCTGTGTGCAGAGTTGGTAGCATCAACAGCAAGTAGTAGTTAATATTATTCCAGGATATTCCACACTGTAAGCAGAGTAATTTTTCTCGAATGAAGTCCTGAACAGTCCATACACAGGCACAGCATTCATGGGAGGACATCCTCTGCCAGCCTCAGGCTGCTCAGGTGCCCCATGGAGTTTGCAGTACAGCCCCATGGGGATGCAGTACTCCAGGCTGGCTGTGAACGGGCAGTGTACGTGTTATCTCCTCAGAAGTCAGTCTCAGAGTGTATCTAACCCAATGAAAGTGAAGGCAGGATGGGACATTGCACTTTATTTATTGACTAATTTCAGCCTCTTTCTGTGATCATTACCTGAACTGTTCCTTCCTTTAAATCAATTGAAATTGCTCTCTCATTGTAAACTGGAACCAATGCAATTCACTTCTCCTATCCATCTAGCTTTCAAGATTTTTATTTTTTTTTTTTAAATAAAGCAGAAAAAAAGAAAATCTGGGGGAAAAATGGCAAAGGTTTTATTTGTGCACATATAGGAAATAATCTATCTTTGGCAGGGACTTTCCACGTGTCTGTGTGCGGTGCGGTTGGGAGAGCTGCTCTGGCTGAAAAGTCACTTCCCACTTCTCTGCATGAAAGCTAAATCGAAAATGATGTCTGAGGAAGGAGTTCTGCTGCTGAAAGGTTATTGTCACCTTCAAAGGGAGAAGGGAAGATCTGAAGAGTGTGACATTTCTCTGGCTAGGGTATGAGTCTCTGTATTCTGACAATACAGGTTCTGTAAGTGTCGTATCATCAGAGAAATTAGAAATGGAATTTGTTGGATGGGAATGAAAGTGGGATTCATCCTGAAGGCCTGTTCTCCAGGGCCCTCTACACTCCAACTTAATCCAAAGCAAGCAACAGAACCTCCCCACGTGTTGTCCACATACAGAATTCACTTGGACCTGTGGTCACCATGAAAGTTTACCATCGCCAGAGCTGGGACTGAGAAAATGAGTCTTTCATTTCTTTACCTTCTGCCACACGCTGGGCCCACCCTGCTTGTTTCCCACTGAGGGGATGCACTAGGATTTGGGGATGTATGGAAGCCTCTGGTGAAACACCTAACTTCCTTGCCCACCATCACTTTGCATCAACAGCTAGAAATCTTCAAATCCATTTGGCAGTTTCATGCTGCTCTTGGGTTTCTCC
>NW_010340473.1:76754-85487 GCF_000700745.2 Antrostomus carolinensis
TATTGCCAATTTTCCCGAAAAAGAGAGAGCCCCTGCCATAAAGCATGGAGATAACTGCCAGGGAGCTTTTGCCAGATTTACAAGCAGCGTGTGCTCTGTTTTCCTTGGGCACTCAGTACAGAGAGCTTGTTATATATCAGTGCAGAAAACACCTGCACTGCAAGAGCAGAGGAAAAACATTGAAGCACGTGGACATGGTGAAATGCAGCAGAATTCCCCCCCCCTTCTTCCAGGCGTGACCACAGGGCATGACTAGCTCCCAGGAAATCTCATTCAAAATATTCTAAAGTACTAAGTTCTATATTGCCAGGCTTCACATCAGATGAGATGCTGTCCCTGCTTCTGCAGTTGCTCTGTGGAACCCAGCAAAGCCCAAGCAGAGCTGAGCTCTGCACACACAGTCTGTAGCCGCGGGCAGAACCCGCGATCCATCACACAGCCGGGCAGAGGGGAAGCCTCTCGCTTCAGCCCCAACCACGAGGCTGAATTTTGCAGATCTTCATCTCACCCTTTCCAGTTTCCCCATCAATTAGCTCAAATTCTCCAACAGATTTGGGAAAAACATTTTCATACATCATTTCCTCACGGTTAGAACCGCAAACAGAGGCAGAGTTGGAACTGAAGCATCAAAGATGGTGTTGGCTTCCCGTTCACTCAGTGTGGCATAAATTAGAAACAATTAATTTCTTCAATTTTCTTTAAAAAAATGACCCACTTAAAGCGGATTATTCTGAATTTGTATTTTAAAAACCTGATTTTAGGTTGTCTCTAAAGTGAATCGTGTGCTCGTTCCTGGCAGATTGCCAGGGCTAAATTAACTTGATACATTTAATGCAACTGCAAGCTAATAGGCAGTCTGGTCTTCTGTCAAACCTATGCAATCTTTTTAATGTTTAATCAAGAAGCAAAATTAGAACTTAAAAATCCATTGCTTCCAGCATTGTTTTTCTACTAAGTAAGCAAGTAAAAATTTAAAAACCCCTTTGCCAGGGCAGCACTTTCTGTGATGCTGGAGAAATAAAACCACTGAGACAGGGACACAACTATGCTGACAGCTGGGGATGGAGGGACCAGGAGAAGATGGCAGCAAAGAACTTGTTATAGAGACACAAACACACACACATAGAATCCCAGACTGGCTGGGGTGGGAAGGGACCTTAAAGCTCACCCAGTCCCAACCCCCCTGCCAGCAGCAGGGACACCTTCCACTAGACCAGGTTGCTCAAAGCCTCATCCAGCCTGGCCGAGAACACTTCCAGGGAGGAGCAGCCACAGCTTCTCTGGCCAACCTGGGACACTGGCTCACCACCCTCACACCAAAGAATTTCTTCCTCACATCTCAGCTCCATCTCCCCTCTGCCAGTTTCAAGCCATCACCCCTTGTTCTGTCACTCCCTGCCCTTGGCCAAAGTCCCTCCCCAGCCTTCCTGGAGCCCCTTCAGGTACTGGAATCACACACACACACAAACACACACGCAGCTCTGCACACCCTGCAGCCTCCTGATATCCCAGACCCAGTTCCCAGCCCAAACCCACTGCATCCCTCGGGAGCCAAGCCCTGGCATTCCCACATCCTGCCCTGCTAACACCATCTGCTCCCAGCTGTGATTTTTCCCCTGCCCTGTCACAACGTTGGGCTGCAGTGACCATAAACCTCCAAAAGTACAGGGGGATGAAAGGGATCGAGATCTCAGAGCCTGTGTGCACTGCCAGCTCTTTACCCTCTGGCCCTGGGTCTCTCCTCAGTGCACCAGAGCAGGGATTTCTCCTGGCTAATAGGGATCATGACAATATTTTCTTTTCCCTCTCACACATGACAAGAAGAGTTTTGCCTCCTCCAGCAGCAACAGAACAAAGCAATAACGTAACTAATATTAAATTCCCAATCCTCCTTTAACTCATTTCAATCATTTGCTGAAGCCCAAGGGAAGCTTTGTCTTTTTAGAAAACATATCAACTACATGTGAGCCTCAGTACATCCGATGTGGAACCCCAAGGAAGCAGCATAAATGTTTCTTAGTCATCTTTCAAAGAGAAAACACAGTAATATCTCCTCATAAAACCAGAAGCACAGGGGCAATATATCCCCAATAAACTGCATTTGGATATTCACAGAATCCCAGACTGGTTTGGGTTGGAAGGGACCTTAAAGATCAGCTAGTTCCACCCCCCCCCCCCTTTTTTTTTCTATGGCAAATGAAGAAAATAAAAAAAGAAAATAACGGTTGAGTAGGAGTTAGCAGGCAAGAAGTCTGCAGGGGTCTCTCGGGCTGTCTTCCCTGCTTTCCTGCTCTAACAGCCAGATCTCAGGCTTCGATGTACAAGCTGCACCACGAGGCTTTAGCAGACACCTACAAATCAATTACTTTCTCCTCATCATTCAGAAGTGGGATATCCATCTTTGCAGCATGCTGTGCAGACTCCCTCACCTGAAGTTCTCAGAACATGAGAGGAAAAGCAGCATCTTCACCCTTTACAAGGCTTTGGTAACCTGCCAGCACACAGGCTGGGCTCTCACAGCCCAGAGGTTCATAGCTCAGCAGTCATCAGCTGCAGCTGAAAAACACTCTCCAGTTTGGAGCCAGTGGTTTCAAGTTCACACAGCTATGGGCACAGCTGGTAAACACGAGATAAAAACCACCCCACCACTGAGCAGTGATGAAATGTGGTGGCTTTTCACTGTGCTGGAACTCCGTCCTCATGTCCCCTAAGCAGAGAGCTGCCACATGGCTCTTTCTTTAACCCAGGGATCTTCCTCCCTCTTTAAATTACAACAAGCTCACAAGACGGTATCGTGGGGAGACATGAGACTGCAGGAACGTGCCCTTGGGAAGGAGTCACTGGAGTTTTATTGAGAACAAGTTCTGAGAGGCACTCACAGATAAGGAGGTTATCTCCTGAGATCCATCACAAAGAGGATGCCAGGCAGCCTTCAGGAAGCAGATGTTCTCTCTTCCCTTTTCCAATGTGTAAAAAATCCCCAAATCCTGCCTTGTCACAGATAAAAGTTTCCTCTGGCATGCTTCTAAATTAAAGGGGTGTGACTCTTCTGGGAAGGTGCTGGAGATGGATTGTTCATGCTACAGATCTGGATTACGGAATCAGAGAACCTCCTGGTTGGAAAAGACCTCTGAGATCATTGAGTCCAACTGTACCTGTCCACTACTGAACCAGATCTCTGAACACCCCATCTACCCATCTTCTAAATCCCTCCAGGGATGGGGACTCCAGCAACAGCAGTATACGGACTGGGCACAAAGCTCTGCCGTGGATTGGGATGGGAAAGATGCACAGAGCTTCCCTCTCTGAGACCAAGCACAAAGTTTTCCATTTGGGAAACACCTTGGACCCTCACTGTGCAAAAACCCAATTCTGAACAAGCAGTGGGAAGTAATGTCTGAAAACTACCTGAATTTCCAATGATGACTGTCCTAGTTCAAAAGAAGACTGAATTCAGACCAAGTAGGTAAAGAAAGTTATCCCTTAAAAAAATCTCCTGATTCTTTCACATTTCCTTACCACTCTGGGGCAGGGGGGGGAAGAATTTGGTATCCAAAGCTGATTTGATAGGACACCTGCCTTGGCTAATACGACACAGGCAAAGGGGGATTCCTCACAGCTGATTTGTTGTTTTTTTTTCAATATGGCAACTAAAATGAAATGTGTCAATACAAACCTGCTCTGGTTAGCAGGAGTAATGTCCTAAAGAGCAGTTACTGACAATCTATGGAAAATCCTTTTTCTCCCAGGGCAGACTTTAGCATTATGTATCACCCCAGCAGCATCTGCAGCAGTTGTATTATGGCTATAATTTCAGAGAAAGTACAACCAACAGTCACAGGAATTGGTTCATGCCAGAAGGCAAATAGATTTTCGAAGTCTCCCAGCAAACATCCGCGGTTCTGAGTCGCTTGTGTTAAAAAACAACCTCAGTTGAAGCATAAGTCATGGAGGCCCCCTATGCTTTTGCTTTATTCAAGTTTTCTCTGATTTCACTTAGGCACTGGATATTTCCAAGAGCTTCCTTAGAAGCTACCTACCTCTTGGAGGATGGTACAGAGACATGTTAGGATAGTGGGGATCTACTCCAAACCCTTGGAGCCTCAAAGTTCTACCTTGAAGTAAAAAACTCATCTGAAATCCATGGCTCAGCCCATGCTTCCAAATAAGCATCACACAAGACATGTAGGCTTTAAAGAGTTTTCATGATAAATTGAGACAAGAGAGTTCATTCGTGCCTTTTTGGAGATGACATGCAGAGACACAAAGGGTGGGATTCACCTCACTTAACTTTAGATCCCCCATTGTTAAATGTCTCCTGTCCTCCACCACACACACACTTTTAAGCCTGTATGGAGATGTAGTAGCAGCAGACAGCAGTTCATCTCCAGGTGTCTCAGATGTCTATCTTGCAATGGGCTGTACCACCCCTGGGACACACTTGTCTCTCTTGACTAGAGAGGAGCTGAAATCATTGTCTTAGACATCTGCTCAGCATCTAGATCTAAGGTGACTCCAACCTGGAGCAACTTGCTCCTGGGCCTATTGCAGGCCAAGACCACAGCCAAGTTTTGAGCTATTTCTCCAGCTTCCCATGCCTTAAACGTGACAGTGTCCTTCCTCCACAGGCAGTGAGATCCACCCATTCACTGCTGGGTCGCTGTGACTCAGAGTGAGGGACATGTCAAACCATCTTTAAAGGTCAGTAAGTTTCTCTGCAAAGGCTGAAAACAGCAGCTTGGCCCTTTCATCTGTCAGGTCTGTTTTATATCATCTGTCAATTGCTGGCATCCTGTCCAAAAATAACTCACTTCACCTCTGTTTCCAGCCCTGCAGCCCATCAGGCTGTTCCCACCCTGTCACCTCCTATTCCCCTGTGTCACATCATGGGCTTGGTACGACATGACAGGCTGAGACACACTGAGCCAGGGAAGCTGTAATCGTGGTTCAACAGAGAGAAGGAGAGAGGACAGGATGGGTCAGAAGTGCAATGAAACAGATCACATTTGATCAGCACCCACAATGGATTTGTTTCCTTTCAGCCTTGGGCAAAGTATTCCACAATACTTTATCTCAGAACCGTGCTAGTTTCTTACAACTCCCAAAAGCATCTTGTTCTACTCTTGCATTGATCATCAGAAGTCAAAGAGAACAGATTCCCTTGGCTAATCTGCATGGACAGTGCTGCAAGGAACAGGATCCCTCTCGGTTTGTATCACCAGAGACTTCAAGAATGAATAAATAACTTTACCCTTTATAAAAAAAGGACTTTTTTATGCCTGATTAGAATGACAGAGCAAACTGGGCAGCTGTTTTAGCATCACAAGAAAATACTTGTACTAGTGAAGGCATATTAGTTACCTTAATGCCTTCTCTAAAAAGCCAGTGGGGTAGAAGCACAACGAGGTGGTGAAACACCTGAACAGATCCACCCTGCTGTCCCTGTCCTGCAGGCTGAAAGGGGCAGTTTATACATCTTGGGTTGATCAAGAGACCTCAAATTTCTTGCTAAATAAGAGTATGGATGGACCCAAAAGCTACAGAACCTTCTTTCCCTCCCTCCCTCCCTCCAGAGACACACTGTTAGCCTTCATGACAGAGTGTTATTAATAATCAGTAGCTATGGCAATATCATACCTGTGTCCAACAGCTCATAAATCTCCTCAGCAACTCTAAACTGGTAGAGGAGGTTCTTGGATGCACTTGTGCAGCAACATTTACACAATGCAGACAGCTCGTGGGAGAAATGTCTGTTGACATGTCACACAGGGATGGATTTATGTGATGCCCACCAGGCAGATACTCAGCTGATGCAAGAAGACAGCTACCTGAAAGCCAGGTGATCATCTGCCCTTCAAGGTCCAAAGGAAGAATGCTGGGAAATGTCAGATGTAGAGGAGAATGGAGTGGAAAAACCTGTGTATCTCTCGAGTTCCTGTGAGGACAAATGGCTTTGCAAGCTCCTGAAAGAACTGTCCTCTTCCTTATCTTCCTAACCTTACTTTTTAAAATATCTCATCTCTGGCAAGAGGTCATACTGGCTGCACTGACAGACAGTGCTTCCTGCACCCCTGGGAGAGGGAGGGAGTGCTGAGCCCTGCACGGTCGGTGACACCCCGTGTACAGCACAGCCTGGCACAGGCACATCGTTGTGGGCCAGAACTGACCCACAGTTAGGGAAGTGACCTCCATCTCCAGCCTCCTGCCCCACAGTAGGCTTTTCCCCATCACAAAGTGGCACATCAGGGGTTGTCCCACCTCTCCTGTTTCAGCTACGGGATCTGCTCCACGCCACACTGCATCTCTCCTTCCATCGTATTGTGTGCTTGTACGTTGAGGCACAGCAGGGAGAAAAGGTGTTTGAAGAGGTGCAGGCACTTCATTTACCTGCTGTGATGTGAGACTGACAGCACTGTTCAGCTTCACCGAGTTGTTGTGAGTACCAGTATTAAAGAGATTCAGCTGATGGAAGCCTCACACGCATTGCAGGTAGGCAGAGATGTTCTTTTTGAAGCCTGTTGCTACTGAAATAACCAGCCTAGTGCTGCGCAAAGATGTTTTCCTTCTGCATGATTAGAGATTGCAACCAGGAGATGTTTGTGTCTCTTGTCACCTGCTCTGATAGACTTTAGCAGGAAGAGAACATCAATGTGTTTCTTCAGGTTAATGGCTTTGTCTGTTCTACCTTATCAGGTGTCTTCTACCACCTTCCCCTCGAATGGGTGCCAGATTTCCTGCCAGTGCCCGCGTGTTAACGAGACAAGAGACTGAATGAAAGCATCTACACCCCTGTGTGCAGACCCCTGCCCCTGCAGGCACTGTGACACATCATCCCATTTTTATTCAGTCCCAGTTTGAATGTTTGCTTCCCAAACGTGCTCACCCTGGGCCAAGAGCCACACCCTGCAGTCAATCAGAGGACGTTTTGAGTCATTTTTGAAAGGACATTAATTTCAGAGCTGTGGCTGCCTATGAACCACAGCAGTCCTACACCAAGCCTTGCTGGTGGAAGGTGTCTCGCTAAAGGTGGCCAAGCTCTGCTGTCACGACCCTGATGTAACAGACACGGCACTCAGCAGCCAGGTGAGCTCAGGACATGAATCAGCTGCTCACAAATCAAACAGACACAAACCTTCAGCTCAGCCCCAAGTCAGCCTCCCAACTTTTGCATGGGCCAAACACACAGAATCCCAGAATGGCCTGGAGTGGAAAAGCCCTTTAAGCTCATTGAGTCCAACCATGAACCCAACACTGACCAGTCCCCGACTAACCCATGTCCCTCAGCACTGTGTCTACACGACTCTTCAATCCCTCCAGGGATGGAGACTCCACCACTGCCCTGGGCAACCCCTTCCAGTGCCTGAGAACCCATTCAGCAAAGAAATTCTTCCTCACATCAAAACTCAACTGCCCTGGGCACAACTTGGTGCCCCTGCTGATGGCAGGGGGGCTGGAACTGGATGAGCTTTAAGGTTCCTTCCAACCCAAACCAGCCTGTGATTCTATGTTTAAATGGAATTTCTTGTGGTTTAATTTCTGCTCATTGCCTCTTCTCCTTTCCCTGGGCACTGCTGAGGAACATCTGGCTCTGGTTCTTTACTTCCTCCCATCAAGCACTAATAGATCCCCTGAGCTGTCTCTTCACACTGAACAATCCCAGCACTCAGCCCCTTCTCGTATGTGAACTGCTCCAGTCCCTTAGACATCTCTGTGGCCCTTTGCTGGGCTCACTCCAGTGTGCCCATGTCTCTCTTGTATCAGGGAGCCCAGAACTGGATGCAGCACTCCAGATGTGGCTTACTGGTGCTGGAGAGAGGGGAAGAATTACCTCTTCTGACCCACTGGCAATGCTCTTTGGAATGCAGCCCAAGAGGCTGCTGGCCTTCCTTGCTGCAAGGACAGAGGCTGGCTCACTTTGAGCTTGTTGTCCACCAGGACTGCAGAAATCTTCCCACTGGGCACTTGGACAAATGCCCCCATACTGATATCTCAGAAATGCAACTTTGATGTAACTTCCACATTTACACTTCAAAAAACACAAGCTCAGCACAGCACAAAAGGGTATAATTACCATTTCAGAAAAAAATAAATGTTAATTTGATGTTGTGCATTATGGCTCTGACAGCTCCCAGGCTCTTCTTGTGAAATGAGTGTCAAAGACACATTATGAACAAATACAGAAGTGTTTGTTTTTCCTCTTCCTATACCGGAGAGAAGGAGAGGGGCCAACCTGAAGCAATGAATAAAAAAAAAATCCACTGTTAAAGGAGGAGGCAAAGTCATTACAAAGTAGTTTGTGATTTTCAGAGGAGGTGAGTGTGGGAATAGTTCTTGTTTTGCAGGCAAATGGGAGCTAAAGCCCTTGCAGAACACAAGTGATCACACATACCCAGAGATGACTCCCACTGCCAGGAGCCAACTGTCCCGCTTGCTCCTTAAAACCCCCTCACAGGAGCAACCAAAGCCTGCCCCTGAAACAGCTCTCCTCTCCTTCCTCCTGTCAGCTTGTTGGGAGTGACATGTGCTCAGTATCTACAGAACAGCAGAAGAAAAAATTGTAGGATTAATTCTTCCAGTATCCTATTCAAAGGGGAATCCTTAGTGTCTATTTACTAGAGAAAACTTGTTAAGGCTGCGTTAAATCTTTCCCTTTAAACATTTCCTCTCCGTGAAAAAATTCTTTTTAGAAAAAATTTAGGGTGTTTTTCTTCCTCTCCTCTCCTCTCCTCTCCT
>NW_010340474.1:0-35895 GCF_000700745.2 Antrostomus carolinensis
TGCAAAACCTTCTCTTCTTTTTTAACGGAGCGCAGGCCCGGCGGCTTTTTTTCCCCTTCTACCACCCCCCGTCTTTACTCATTGTGCCCTGATCCGGCGCGTTTCAGGCAGAATTCCGTGACACTGACAAACCCTGGGAAACGTGGACCTTTCTCCTTGCTTTTTTAAAAGGAATCCTTTTTTAAAAGGAGCCTTAAAATCCACTTTTTCAAAGTAAGGAGTAACAGTAGAAAGTGTATTTAATAATATTGGAATGGTAGGATTTCTGTTTGTCAGGTAGCAAAGGCATGGCTTAGCACCTTAAGCAGGTTATGATTTTTCTTGGGTAGACTCTTTATTTTCTTTGAAAGGTTTAACTTTTAGAGTTAAACGTGCATCCAGAGAAGGGCAACGAAGCTGGTGAAGGGGCTGGAGTACGGGTCTGATGAGGAGCAGCTGAGGGAACTGGGGTTGTTCAGCCTGGAGAAGAGGAGGCTGAAGGGAGACCTTATCAGTGTCTGCAACTGCCTGAAAGGAGGGTGTAGCGAGGTGTGGGCTGGTCTCTTCTCCCAGGTAACAAGTGATAAAATGAGAGAAAACAACCTGAAGTTGCACCAGGGGAGGTTTAGATTAGATATTAGGAAAAACTTCTTCACCAAAAGGGTAGTCGAGCATTGGAACAGGCTGCCCAGGGAGGTGGTGGAGTCACCATCCCTGGAGGCATTTAAAAGACGGGTAGACGAGGTGCTTGGGGATATGGTTTAGAGGTGGAGTTGGCTGTGTTAGGTTTTCAGTTGGTCTTGATGATCTTGCAGATCTTTTCCAATCTAAACAATTCT
The DNA here is from genome assembly GCF_000700745.2 of Antrostomus carolinensis. Classification (NCBI taxonomy): domain Eukaryota; kingdom Metazoa; phylum Chordata; class Aves; order Caprimulgiformes; family Caprimulgidae; genus Antrostomus; species Antrostomus carolinensis. The sequence goes on from NW_010340474.1 coordinate 819, forward strand.
ATGATTCTGGGTGGATGGAAATTGGGTAGAACTTGCTTTTGAATGCCTTCAGGAGGCCCCTATGAAGCCCCCTCCTCAAGACAGAGACAGCTCTCCTTCTTTTCATTGGCACAACAGCAAGGAAGGATTTTCATTAAAATTCACTCCCCTTGGAGCTGACTGCATTATTTATGATAAAGCACTTTTCCATTAACTGTAGGATCAAGGTCTTTATGATTACTAAATAATGCCTTCATTTTAGCACAGCTCCGTATGGTTTCATAGACCAGGTAATTAAAGTATTGTGGAATACACACTGAATATATCCGTAGGTTTCAACAGGGTGATTTAGGGCCCTTGAAGGAGCGTCCTGAGATTCTTTGTAGGAGCAAAATGAAAAATTAAATAAATTCAATTGGTATACTGAAGAGCTTAGAAAAACAAGTCTGCCTGCTTCTGAAAACCAGTAGAACAAGTTTGAAGAACCTTTGGAAGCAGCGAATTACAAATTTGCAAAGCAACTGGGAGTGGGGGAGAAACAGAAATAAGATTAGTAATAAAAAGTGGTACAGTTTTGATTTGGGGTCTTTTTTTAAGCTTTCTTACTTGGTTGGGGTTTTTTTAACCATGCACTCTAGGTAAATACTCTTCTCTAGGCTTTCCCCCCCCCAGCTGCACTGCCCATTCAATTTTGAAATGTTGTGGAAACTCAAGATTTCCAAAACTGGTGCTAATATGAACTCCAAGAAGCTTTGAACTGTAAAATCTTTAGTGGTTTGTTTGGGTTTTGGTTTTGTTTTTTTCTTTTCTTCTTTTAACAGTGAAGTAATATAGATAATATTTGGAGTAATGGAATTGCAAGTCTGGTCAGCTGAGTTGGCTAGAAACAAAACAGATGGAAAGGAATTGTAAAAAAGTCTCAACAAGTAATTGCAAATTCAACATGTTAAGAAACATATCTTAGGCACAAACATTAGACCAGTAGATGATCCAGAGGAGTTTGGGGGGGGAAATGGACAATGGTGAGACCCACTTTTCTGATGGCCAAGACACAAATGAAAACCCCATTTACCTGGAAAGGTGCTGGCAGATTTCACAACATCTGATGTGAACATACTGCAGCAGGAGGAGTAATAGTATGATTTGCTAAAATCAGAGATATTGAAATGTAATCACAATGGAGTTCTGGATAATAATTGCAAGAATACTAACCTTTCCATGCTCATACATAAATCCTACAACCAGAGTACAATAACTTGATTTTAACATGGGACAGAGGACACAATAACTACCCCCACAAAACTAACTTGTGGGTACTGCATCTGAGCCAAGCTTCCCTTCAGGATATCCTTTCAAGAGCTAACTTGAAGAATATCAAGTACTTGTGGGAATGACAATGGGAAGGAGGAGAGGGGAAGGGAGCAGGGGAATAGAAGTAGGAAAAAACCCAACAGGTCTATAATACAATTAAACTCTTATCACTGGTAGGATTTTTAGTCTTTTGTTCAAAAGAAGGCAAAATATTGCAAGATCCGAAGGAGGACCTGCACACTTCTTTCCAAAAGGATACATGTATGACCTAAAGGTGAAGGTTGGTAGTGGCCTTGCATTGACCCCCCTGAATTACTATTAGGAAGCAAAAGCATATAGACACTTTTGATGATAAATCATTTAAAAAATGCTGAAAAAAGTTCAAAAGGTTGGAAAAAAAAATTAAGATTGTCATGAGTAAGAGGCACAGCCGCTTAGGCTGGAATCTGTACACAAAAAACTAGAGACCCTGAAGTCAGCCTTCAAAAGTGAGGAAGGCATTTTGTTATCAAGTTTATTTGCATAGTACCTTCTCTATATAACGTGACAGTTTAGATGACATCATCCTAGTGAATTATTATAGCTAAGAGTCAGATATTACTGATACAATTGTGCAATGTTGTAACTAATGAGACAGTATCAGGATAAGAACCAAACCTTATTTTGTGGTTTTGTAGAACTTCGTTTGACATAGATAGCAAACCAACTGTGACATAATTGGATGCAACCTTGCAGGCTACAAGACTGACAGATAAGACCTAAAAGAGGTCTTATTGTCTTATTTGTCTTATTGTCTTATTTCATCTTATTTGTCTTATACACAAAGAAGATGAAAGATAGCAAAATTTTCTATCTAAAAAAAAAAACAACCCCTAAACAAAAACCAAACCCTCTCTCTTCTTTTGGCTTCAACTGTCTGAAGCTGTAGTAACCTTCCTGCTTAACCTGAGCCACATTGCAGCACCTGGTTTTAAAATATGATGGAAGGTTTGTGTCATACATGGTTTTAGGTAGTTTTATACTTACTTAAATACTAGTAAAGGCTAAGAAAAGAAGAAACTTTTAGTAAAAAAATTGCACAAAAAGTTGTAACATTATGAAATCTGCACTGACGCTGAAAAACCTGAGGGAGCAGGTTAAACAAAATCTGTTATGCTTTCTAAATGATTTGCCACGTCTTTTTTGGAATATTAGAGAAGACTATTATGCAGTTTTCAATTATTGTAACAGTTTCAATATGATCTTTGTGTATGAAAGCAGTTAGTCCTGATTGGCAAGAGAACATAATTGATTACAATGAGAAAGGCAGCACGAGGCTGATACTTAAAGTCATCAAAATCAGAGCCATCCTATGTGTATCTAAGACTTTTCATTTGCTTTGTATATAGTTTGGAATGCTGTTATCAGTTTGTTTCTTCTTTTTCGTGCATGACTCGGACCTGCTGCAGGTCCCATGGTCCAGGTGCGTGCACATTGGAGCCAGCTCTGCACGCAGAGGGAGCAGAGCTGTAAATCCTTGTAATATCTTTGGGAAAGCTTTTGGTAGGCAGTGATTCACATCTAAAAATAAATGTTTTGCAAGGATGGGCCTGAGGCATGATTATCCACTTAAACATGTAGTAGTCATTTTAACTAATTTTTTTAACTTAAAGTTACTGATTTTCATGCATAATTATGTATTAATTCAGATACTTTCATTCTCTGACAGGTAAAATTAGTGAAGTTGATGGTAAATAAAGATAATGTAGACTTAGTATATTATAAGAACATTAACATAAAAATTTTACAGAGGGAGTAATATCATATGAAATATTTAAGCAAAGGCATTTCTCAGATTCTGATGTTTCAGGTCCCAAAATTGGTCTTGGGTGAGATGCACTTTGATCTTGGCCCTCTCAGTATCATATAAGTTGCCTCTACAAAATCACCTGCAAGTCCCATACATGGTCAGCCTGTGTTCAGCCTGGCCTCCACTGCAATGTCTGCAGGTCCCTTTTGACAGGGCTGCCATTCCACTGGCTGCTCCTCAGCCTGGGGAGATGCCTGGGGCTGCTGTCCCCACACACAGAGCTCTGCGCGTCTGCTTACTGAACTTCATGAGGTTGCTGCTGGTCCAGTTTTGAAATTCAACAAGCTACCTCTGGATTGAATCTTGCCCTTTGCCATGCCGGCAACTTCTCTTGTGTAGCGCTACACTTTCCACAACTTGCACTCTGTGTCATCATCCAGGCTAGCAATGAATATGCTGGAAGACATCAGCCCCTGGTATTGATCTTGGAGCTCCTGGCTAGTCACTGGCTGCCACACGAATGTTGCACCATGAGTTGCTATTCTCTGAACCAAGCAGTGCAGCCAGTTTCCAACCCACCTGATCACCCGTTCCTCCAGGCCATAATTTCATAATAAATTAGAATGCTTCAGGGGATGTTCAGAAACCTTGCTAGGGTCCACTAAGGTCACATTCAGCATTTGCTGATCATCTGCAGAATCATAGTCAGCTGTGCTGGTAAAGCACAGTTTGACTACTTTGCCACATACTTGGGAGTGGACTCCAAGAGGATGTGCTTCATGAGCTACTCAGAAAATGAGGTGAGACTGACCATCTAGTTCCTTTTTTCAAAAAGGCATTAAAACCACCACAGGAACATCATGCTGATGGTTGGTTCTCTTCCTAGTTATCTGGGACTTCCTCTCATCATTGTGATTTTCAATAGGTGAAGGCAATAGTGTTCTTTTACATAAGAATATAGCTGGGAAGTATAATCGTTCCTTTCAGCTCCTTCCTCAGTACCCATTAATTTGGGTAGGAGTACTGTCTATCCCATCTGCTGAAACTGGATCTCTCTGAACAGAGGTCACAAGAATGATTGAGCTGAAGCAAAATTAAACAACAGATCCTGGATAGGATAATGGGGTGGCTGGAAGACTTAGCCAGGAGAGGAGGGAGCTGTATTCTCATTCCCCCTGAAAAGGAAATTGTTCCCATTTCCAGGTTGACAGCATTGATTTCTAGGTCATTACAGAACTGCCACCACAATGTATTCTGGTTGCACTTTGGTAGAAAAAAAAATGGCTACTGTGCTTTGGGTCAGAAAGTGCAGTTATCTGCTCCTCAATAAACAAGGGCCAGGATCTGTGTGGCCTTTCAAATAACAGCATTTGTCCTATAGCAACAGAAAAGGGAAGGGGGGAGGTTTCCATCCATGTATCCTCATTCTTGGTACAAATATGTATGTGCATTGAGAAGCAAGGGTGGATGGTCATTTTGTAGCTTAAAAATGGAATCGAGACAAACTCAAAAGACCTGCTGCCCATGCCTGGAAAAGATGGTGGGTGGGAAGAGAAGACAGTCAGGGAGAGGCACTCACACTTACCTGGCTTGAGGCAATGGAACCAGCTGGCAGGACACCCTCCTCCACAGCACAGGAACAAAGATGCAGGGCAGGTAGGCCAACCTGAGCTGGAGCATCAGCAAGAAGTCATACATCAAAGTACAGCCAAGCTGAGCTGCCAAAACCAGAGCAAAACACTGCAGCAGTATTGTAGATACCCAAGCTACCAGGCATTCATATAATTACGGTATCTTTTGTATCACATGTACTTATAACTGATTATATCTGCTACTATGTGATACTATCATCCTACTAGTGCAATTGCTCATCACTGCTACGCTGTTGAGAAAAAACACTTCTCCAGATGGTTATTCAAAGTAGGAGCCTGGTTTTAATGCTCTGAATTGCTTCTGGAGTAACCTTTTTCTTCTTCTCTCTTGACACAAGCACACCATCCTCCATTTGTAGGCACCTCTAAATTTAGTCAATGGTCTAGGAGACACTTTTATGCCTCTTGGGCAAAATTCCAGGTGCTGGCTTTCAAGATTTGCTGCTGCATTTATTTTTTATTACATATACACACACAAAAAAGTCTTTGATTTAGAAGTGAGAAAGTGGCAGGATTTAGTTTTGTCTGTCCTTTTAAACAAAAGAAGAACTAGGAAGAGATGAATCTTCTATTTAATAATTGATACTCAACCTCTGAGACTTATTGGGCATGAGTTTAGCTGAGTGTCCGGAAAATGCATTGCCATTGAGGCAGCTAAACAAAAAAAAATCCCCCCCCAAAATGCTTTAGCATTTAAGAAATGCATGTTGATGTACTGCTCCTGGAGGGTTATAGTCTGTCCAGCCTGTGTCATTATAACCTGGAATACTTCTGTGCATATAGGAACACAAATATTCTTCAGCTTCCTCCTACAAGAGACTAACATGTTACCCAATATATGTTCAACATGAATTACAGTATAACATTAACATTCCATTTAAGAACAGTTGACAACACACAAGACCAGTCAAAATTAGTAATAAAGTGTAATATTTTGTACAGGCAGGTGCTGCAGTTGATAACTAGTTCTGTTGGATGAAGACGTATAAAGAACTGGGAAGAATTTAAATGTCATTAAATGGTGGCATGAAAATGTCTGCAGAGTGGAAAGAAAAAAACCACATCAGTAAGCTGTAAGAGAAAACTAAATCAAGGAAATGACCTTTTATGTGAGTTGGACCAAAAATATATTTAATATCATTCTCAGACTGGGTATGAAAGAGATAATCAGTTGCTTAAGAGTGTAATACTTATATGAATAATCAGAAGTACTATAATAACAGAAGAGTTTATGCTGGTGCAAGATTTTGTATAAACTTAGCAAAATCTAACAAAATATTATTTATGTGAGAAATTAATAAGCTCTAAACTTTGGGAAACTGTCTGTACAAATAGCTTAAACACATACTGTATATTCCTTGTATAATCTCACTCTTCATCAGTTTGTTAAAAGCAGAGTCTGAATGCTTACCCTGACCTTCTCTGTGATCTTGAGCAGCTCATGTCACCTTACCTGCTTCTATTTCCCCATCAGTGCAATAAAACCAGTAAATCTTTCCTATCTCCTTCCTTATGCTTGGTCACACTGCAAACTAAAGCAAGGTTTACCAAAATATTTTGTACCATTTCCAGTAACACAAGGTAGCCATAAACTTGCTCTAACTGGCTAAGTTTGACTGTTGTGTCATTGAATCAGCATAAACTTTCCAGGCTAAGCCATAAGAAATAACTAAAATGCTTTTTTTGCTGTATATGCTCTTACAAACCTCTGCCCTAAGCCTATAGTAGCTCATTAGCTTTTATGCTGATATACTATGAAGAGTCAATTTAACTCATTTTCTCTCCATGCAGTTTAGCCTGGCTCAAGACAGGGTTTTTTTGTTATTTGCAAATTCATGTATTTTAAACACTATTCTGCAATCCTTATGCAGGCAAGCTGCCCATTTGACAGAATCCTTCTCGGTCACTGAGCACTTGCTCTTGCACCTCTGCTGTTGTTCTGAATTTGTGGGTGGTCCATCAGTCATCCTTTTAGAAGGGAGAAGATTGCAGGATTTAAACTTCACCCAGACCGGGATCAGCCTGCTCCACCTGAAGCTGGGTAGGCATTCTACCAGTCACTGCATTAGCTGTGAGACTACTACATCTATCAAATGCAAATTCAGCTTTATCTTTATATAAAGTTAAGCTTCCAGAGTTATCAGCATTTTGGAAATAGTATGGAATGCAGTCAAGCCCATCTTTATTCCTTAACATAAGGCATGCTTAAAATAGCAAATACAGATCCTCCTTTCTTACAAGGAGACTCAAATAACACAAAGCACATGCAATAGCTCAGCGAGAGTTCTGGAGGGGAGAGGAGCAGAAGAGTAAGCTCAGGGCTGATCTTGGTGGCCCTTGCTGACAACATTGCTCATAGTGTCACAGGGCAGCTCTGGCCTTTCCCCTGCCCAGGCTAAAGCAGGGAAGAAAAGGGTAAAACACTGCTTCAGCATCTTCCATTGCTGCACAGAGGTCTATTTGAAAAGTCATACCCATTGCTTGAGGAATTTTTATGCTTTCAAAGTTAGTAAATACAAATAATCAGCATAATCCTAAAAAATTCTGTAATATAATATATATTTATACTTTATATATATATACACACACACTTTTTTTTACAAACTGGGGCAACTAAAATGTTAGACTTAAGAAATGAAATTATTCACAGCAAACTATAATCAGAGATAAAAATACAAGAGATTTTTTTTAAAGCTCTTTCACTGCATCTATGAAATCTCTTCATTAGTCCTTTTCTAACACATTTCTAAGAATAGAAAATACATATTGAGATAATGAATTTTTAAAGCATATTTTAGGTAAGTTTGCACAGATTAATTTCAGACCTTTTGGATCTAGAATAAGCTAAAATATATTCCTAGAAATGTCCTTTTAGACTTTGAAAATAAAATGAGAAAGAAAAGTGAATGTTGATTGAAAAACACTATTTGAATTTTGTGTGAAAGTGAATTTAATCATTAATGTCCTTCGATAAGCAGAATTTCATTCATTTCCTTTAAATAAGAAACTATTTTGTGTCTTCCAGATTTGTATTCTAATGAATTTTATCTAGTCTAATGGATTTTTTAAAATCCCAAATTAATTCCTTTTACAAAGGGAATAAAAAGGAAAAAATCAAATCATGTCTCCTCATGCAACACAGTGAAATAACTCAAAACTGAAGATGCATAATGGAAGAGAATACTGATATCAAAGCAACTAACTTTTCCACTTGCTCTTTTCCAGCATGACAAAATTGGTGGTTTATGGGCTAAAATTTAGTTTGGCACATCATAATAGTAAAATTAATTTTTTCAGCACCTACCAGACACAGAAGTCACATGGTTTACCTATACTTTACAAGCTGAAGGTAACTCAAGAGAGATTCAGAAAGTACATAAAGTTGATTCCGGGCAGATACTAACTTTGGATATTAAATGGTATTTGTATAAATTCACAAACCCCACTGTTCTCTGAAGGGCGATACCTGCAGCTGCGTGAAGATACATACAGAGCTGCCTTAAACACTGCAGTATGAAATAGAAAATGCAGGCAGCTTTCCTCCACAGAAGCTGCAGTCAGAGCAGGAGAATATTCTTTTCTGTGCTTGTGAAACATGCAGTAAGTCATTGCAACCTAAATAGTAGTAGTAGTTATACCAATAACAGCAGCAGCTTCCACAAATACACTTCTACAGGCAAAAATGTCTCATAAATTGACAGACACAGACTTTTCCAAAGTAGTTTGTATTTCAGCAGCAGTTGTTTTGGACCAGTCAGTGTACTGGGAACCTGGAAAACAAACGTGATGATGGCTTTGAAACAGCTCTTCAGCAGCACTGAGCAGGATGATAATGTACTGAGCATCTTACTATTGTGGTTTTGCCAATTGACAGGGTTAGCAAAAAGGACACAGACACCATCTTGACAACAAAAATAAACTTATTTTACTTTAGTTTAAAGTGGAAAAAGAAGGTATAAGCAGGGTACAAAGATAAAGAGGGTAATGCACCTAGCAGCATAGGGATTAAGAAAGATTCATCACCAATTGCCCAGATACCTTATCATCATCCAGATCTGTGTGTCAGCTGGGGAGCCCTGCCCACAGCGAAGGATCCAAGAACTTTTCCCAGCAATTGGGAAGTCCTACAAAGTGTCTACATTCATTGGATGAGGTCTCCACCTTTGCTGTGAGAGGGTCCTGCTTTTATACAAACTAACAAACAAATTACGTAGAGAGAAAAGCATGGTAACATCTGGTGGGTTGGCTTCACTTTGCTCAGGCACATCCCAGATTTGCCCAGTATCCGAGATACATCCGGAAAGCTACCATTTTGGTAACTTTCTTCCCTTGGCTTCTCCCCAGAGCCTGGCCAGGGTCCAAGGAGGAACCAAGGGAGTTTCTTTATCTACCCAACTACAAGATTAAACTTCTGAGCAAGGCCAGATACCTGGTCTCACAGCCTTGACAACATACCCTTGAACAGAACAAGATTAATATATTCTTATAACATTTTATCTATACTACATACTTCTCTAATCAGCTGGTTATATAACGTTTGGTTGTGAGATTCACCTAGAGGTCAACCTTTGTTCGAGGCCCACTGTTCAGACCTCAGCACTTCCAACTATTCACTATTAACTATCTCCTACTGTTCCACTTGCATTACCAAATACCCTTTCTGCATTGCGTTAGCACACCGTAGAAATCCAAACTGAAGTCAAAATCCAGGCCACTTTAAAGCTCAAAGGGTTTGGGTACAGGTTATTTCCATGAGTGCCTCATCTTCATAAAATCCTCTTAACACTCTTAGGAAGCAATGAAATTGAAACTTGTGAGAAGAGATGAAAATCTGGCTTATGCAGCAGATGGTTTATGATGATGGTTTATGACTATGGAATACACTGCCCAAAAGGATTAAAGGATATTTAGATATAAAGCAAGACTTGTCTTATCATTTTAGCTTTGAAAGCAAGTCTCAAAAAAGTGGAAAAAAAAAATGGAGTTGAGGTTAAAAGAGAAAAGCATTACTTTGATTATACAGTTCCTCTGAAAAAAAATAATACTAGTCTGTGTTAAAAATGGCATATTAAACTAAACAGACTACCAGTCTGACATATTCACTTCCTTATAGGTAAATTCCTGTGATCCCGAACCTGCAGGAAGACTGGAAAAAAGCACAAGGTCCGTTTTGTTACATAGTCATAAGAAGCAAAGGGCAGAAGAAAAATTGTCTTTGCTGGCTCTAATGAGTCTTAGCAAGAACACTCCACTACCTCACTGCTGGATATACTTAGAAACATTAAGAGGTGTCACATAGGACCTCGAAGCTGAGGATTTAACAGAAAAAAAAAAAGGATTTAAATGGATTAAGTGTGTGATGGGACTCAGGCAGAAGGAGGTGGAGATAACTTCAACTATCTAGTAAATGAGAAGAGGGAGAGATGATAAATGGAGTCCTGAAGCCTCCACAGATTAAATTATCTGTGTGTGAGGCAGGTGTGAATTACTGGAGAAGTGGAGGGACTAAGGGGATTTTTGTATTTGCTGGGGTAAGATAAGTTCTTCTTCCTGTGACACGGTCACAGTAGTGGAAGTGCTTGGAGCTATGTCTACCCATATACATATTATCTAAGGACTGGGGAATAATTCTCACTGTGAGAAGAAAAGAAACCTTTAGTGTCTCACTAGAGACTCAATGAAGTGAAACAGAAGTGCAGCAGGAAGATCAACTTTGATGCACATAGGAAAAAGTCATTAGTCACCAGGCAAAGAATCTTTAATGGAGAGGATTGCAACTAGTCTGAAGTCTGAGGGAGCTGCCTATACAATGGATAGACAAGCTACAGATGTTGCTAAAAATCAACTACATATCACAAGGTCCGCAGGTTTTCAATCTCATTGCCAAGAGTCTCGTTTTAAAATACTTTTGCAACTATTTTCAGATCAATCTGTATTTCTCAAGCAGTGAGAATCTGTGTGGTGGCTATGACTCCATTATCATAGCTGCCATGTTTTGCTGCAGCTTTTAGTATGGATTTATTTTCTTCCCCTTTGACTGCTAATCAAGAGGGTAATCACTGTTACACTTACAGTAAATCAAAATTAACAGATTAAAGCCAGGTTTATCAGCAGTTCTGTCAGAAAAATAGAAAATAAATTCAATTACTTTCTAATTAAGAATGTTAAATTATCTCCCTATATTAAGCCACTATATTAGCTCCCCATGTTAGACACCAATTAGTGTCATTGCAATAATTGAGAAACAATAATAATTTCCCCCCTTTGACAAGTGTTCCAGATTTCAGGAATCAATGAGAGTTGACACTTTCTACTTTGCAACATCTTTTAAGGAAACTGAATAGTTAAGTGGCTGTTTTCAAGGAGTTTTAGACTCATCCATGTTTTCCCTTGCATTATATTCACAGGACTAAATTCAGTGGAAGAAGATTAAATGTTTTACTACTAATTCAGAGTTTTATTACTGGAGATAATAGCATTCATGTGTATTGACTGCTTTATAGTCCTATTGACACAAACCCAAGTCAGATGTGACTAGTATACAAGTGTGATAGTGATCAGAGCAGTTGTCCCAGCTTTACCATCCAGCAATATTCTATGCTGTAATTTAGTATAAATATTTTTTCAATCATTTAATACATTTTCTTCTTGTTTAAGCTATGCACCCTAACCATGTGCATGGGCTGGTTATGTTCTTTAGTGTTTTGACTGCATTCTCAAAGTGCTACCACCACTATATTCTCTACTAGCTTGTTAAGTAGCTAGCCTGATTTTTCTAATCACTTCTTGGGATCCACCCACACCATGAAGACTAACTCCCTCCAAATGAAAGCAAGTTATATTTAATCAGGAAATTCAATTATGCCATGGCAATAGGTATTTTTTGAATGCCATAGATTAGATGGATTAATCAGATGCTCAGGAAGTAGGCGGTTGGTATTGAAAAGGCAAAATTTGTTTGCATTGTATATAGAATTCTGAAACTGTCAGCCAAATCAAAAAGAATTTGCATTGGTACTTTTAATGAGAAGGAGATTAGTAGGAGCTGTGCAGTTAAAACAAAACAAAACTAAAAAAATCACCATTCTAAGCCAAGCAGAAGAGTGCAAAAACAATGTAAATTTTTAGTAAATATAGCCTCACTGGATGCTGACAACTTCAATGTTATCTCACTATAAATGTGTAATAATTAGTTGGGTAATTCAGCTTTCAGAAGAACATTATTAGCTATATTAGAATTGCAATCAATGGAGGAAATCAGATTCCTAAATATACCAAAGCCAATGCCAGTTTTTATACACAGCATCTGGGAAGGTAAAGGGATAAGGAGCACAGATGGAGTTAGGACAACACAAGTATTATAGGAACCTAGACTCAGGTTTTCCTTAGCTTATGTCTGAACTGGAACTGTTTCCAGCTCCACAATGGGGCAAGACACCAGTATAAAAGCAGTCCCTGCCCTGGAAGCAGGATGCACCAGGGCAGGGAGGTGGCCTGAGATACCACAGGGAGAGTGCAGCAGCAGACCTCATGGGTATGGAGTCAGAGGAGTGTGTGTGCTTATATAATTATATTCATGTTCTGATTATATAGCCAGATGTCTTGAACACATGTTGCTGCTGTTCCTGGGAGCATAGAAAATTTGGACCACAGCAGTCACCACAAAAAAATATAATGGCTGTCATCACGCTGGTTTGTAAGCAAGACTCATTGTCACCTTTGTCAAAATCTACTTCATTAAGAATAACACCAATGTGACATTTTAATTTAATCCTAATGACTGCATAATTATTAATTACAGTAGCTACTGAAGCAAAATCCCAGGGAAGCTGGAATCTCAGCCCTGTTCTTCACAGTTGCCAGGTACTTCTGGATTACTTCACCCAGAAAAAAAATGTTTAGCCATTATTTTTGAGAAATAGTCTTTGTGAATATAGAAATTCTGCTACGGTCACTGAAGATTCTTCTATGTCAGGCTTAAAAAAAAAAAGAATTATAAACAGCATTTCTTTTTAAAAATGTTATGACAATTCAGTTTATTCAAATCACATCTTGAAGTTGTCAAAATATTGAACAAATAAATAATATTTTTCAGCATTGGACTAAATCCTACTGAGTTAATAAGTAAGCAGAATTCTTATTGTCAGTGAGTTACAAAATTATCTTTTACTAATAGCATATGTGCAAATGTAAATCTGCTTTCTCCTGTTTAAGCTTTTGGTACTTCAAATTTTTCATTTGAAGCAATGAGATAAAACTTTTCTTTTTATCAGTTGCAGATTTGAGCTGTGCTCATTGCAATTAGAAAAGCCTCCTTTAAGAAAGTTGAGGGAGAAAAATTGAAATTTTCAACCACACAGTATATTTTTTTCTAGTTAGCTTTTCAAAGTTATAGGATACTTTGAGAGGAAGAAGGGTTCCTGATGCATTTCAAATTTGTCAATATTTATTTCAATATTGTCAATATTTATATCTATTATTGGTTTTGTTCTTTTTGCTGCATCAAACATTATATATTTAGAGGAGAAGTTGAAGCAGAAGGGATGGTTTAACTCCATTATTTTTCACATACTGAAGTAATGAGCCAGATCTACTTTATCTGCTTATCTACCACACAAAAGTGTCTGTCTGCCTAATGAGAACCCAAGTTATTTGTGAAAGGATACCTCTACTGAAGATACCATGAATGACTTAGACACCTATTTAAAATTTTATCCTTAAAGCTGAACTGCTTCTCTTTTGGTATTTAATATATGCAACTATTAAGATTTTTACATATTAAAATATATTCATGTATAAAATACTAAGTCTTCATTGACATTTAGAGCCCTTTAAAACTTAATATCAAGTTTATTCTGTCGTAGTCTATTTACAATAGAAGTAGGAAAGCTTTACAAACAGCTTGGTAAAGAAAAAAGATTATTAACCAGCAAATTCTTGAGTGCCCCTTAACATACCCACATCAGCATTGCAAACTGGAGAAATGTTTGTGAACCAGCACTCAGTGAACATCAACACTCCTTTGTTAAATAGATGCTGGTAAATGCATTTATCTGCAGAAAATCTGAAGGGCATGCACTGCAGTAAGGCAAGATACAGCAGCGCAGCATCAAGAACAAGGACATCTTTAAGAAACATGGGGCTAGAAAGGCTGTGACTACTGTTAGGGGTCTAGGAGAGCATTTTGATGAGTTATAGAGAAGCCAAACACATGAATATTTAGAAGGGTGTTTTTTGTGGTCAAAGCAACAAGCAGCTGGGCTGCAAGGCTGTCTGGGCAAGAGCAGTGTACCAAGGCTATTGATGTACCAAAGGTCTTCAGAGTCAGAAAATTGAGAGGGGAGAGAAGTTAGGAAGCCTTGATAGGGAAATGAGAAGTCTATACTAAAGGACATGAGTGGATTTGCAAAGCTTTGTTCTAAAGGTGAAAAAAACATAGCTTTTTCAGGCATAGAAACAAGATCCTGGAATAGGGGAATTTAATACATAGTTAATAATAGTAAGAAACAAGATCCTGGAATAGGGGAATTTAATTCCAACACCAATTACACTGTAAAGAGTTCTGGGACATGGAAGACAGAATGATGGCAAAAAGGACAGTGTAAACTTTAAACACAGAACATGGAACTGGCTCTCTAAATCAATCATTATTTCTAGCAGGCAAGGACAAACGCAGAGCTGTGTAAACGTGTGAACAGAATTTTGGGTAACAACATTGCAGATTGTTCTGAGGGAAATACTTTGACAGTTGGAGTGGGACTACTTGTCCTTATGTTGAAACCAAAGGCAACAACAAAAAAAAAATTACTTCATTGAATCCAAGAAAAATCTAAAAGAAATCTTGATGTGTAAGGTTCAAAGTTTATTTTTTCCCCAGGTCTGGAGTGAGGTATTGGAAAGAAAACAGAGACTAATGGTCTGATTCGGATAAAATTCAGACGCTACTTTTGGCAATCCAGGACAGGTTTCTTCCCATGCAAAGACTAATTCACTTGCTCTTGTTACATACTTAACCACAATTAAAGCATTGATCCAACTCTTCATGCAGTTTAAGCAGGTCTACATCCATAAGTGTGAGCAGGAACATGCTTACTGAACTGCAGCTAAGGATCTTGGTCCACTGCCTTTAGTGGTAAGTGGTCTGAAATGGCAATCTGCCAGAAGATCAGGAAGAATGCTTGCTATCTTTATGCAGAAATCATATCTGAACAGAGTTCTCCATCATAAAGCATCACCACATCTTTTCAAGTGAGTTGACAAAAGCATTTATTTTTAAACTATGAAACAGGTTTTTGGTGATGACATTTGAAAATACCTATCATTTAAGTGGTGGGAAAGGGAACATAGTGAAGGTTTGTTATTTGCTAGTCAATGCTTCTGGTATCCCACTGTTTCTTGGAGTAATAATTCTATTCAGTATTTTTCAAGAACCTTGTCCTAGTGTAATCTGACAACACCACAATCAGAAGTAGCCAATGGTCTGTGATTTGAGGACACCATCTGTGACAGGAACAGACTTTGAATGGGGAAGCAGATGAGACTAAGACAAGACAAAATAGTTCTGATGATGACAGCAGGAGACTGGACAGATCCCATGAGATATACACATCCTAAATAAGAGTTGCATGGTTAATGCTGTAGCAGTGAGAAAGACACTGACCATCAGTGAATGCAACAAGACAAGAATATGTGCAAGATTTCCTCAAGTCCACTGTGACCAGAAGGCAATAGTCTTTATACCTCTTTTAGGTCTGCTCTGGAGCAAAACCACCCTTGCATGGTGTTGGTAGTACAGCTGTCTATGACAAAAATACTGGTGAAAGAAGAGTTCCACCTCTGAACACACATCTATCCAGTTTTCTCAGACAGCTGTCTTTGCACCTCTAAGATGCAATTAAAGTTGTTTGGCGTTTTCTGAATAGATTGTAGGGGTCTGAGGAATAAAACTATTATTATCCCCCCACACACATTTCAGTCTGGAGAGGTTATAAAAGTGTGTACATTCATAACCTTGCTAGCCCTGCACAAATTTATAGTCATTCATGGATATGAAGTGTTTTAAGCATGTAAAGTGTTTAGTCACATTCTTAAAAATTCATCTGTCTGTAGTAAAATGAACCACCTGTTTCTACTGACGTGAGTCCTGTCCCATGCAAATACCTGTGTCCAGGCAAAAATTTCAACATTTATATACCCATAGGTAAGAAGATAACCTCTGTATTTAAGTTTTTGTATGTAGTATCTAACATCAGATAGTGGTCTGTCAATATTTGCTCACAGTTTCTTTGTTGACTCATATGTCTGGTTGGCTGCTCAGTGTTGATGTGCACATTTAATTCTTGTGAAGAAGGAATTATTTGACTGGACATAGGTTTAGGGTTAAAAGACTCCACATTTTCCAATAAACCATTCTATAATCCATTTATTTGTGGCAGAAAGAAATAATCAGGAAACCAAATACTTCTAGGACACCCTAAAGCCTTCTTTTAAGCTTTGTTAGGTATTGCTGGTTGCTGGGGGAAGAGACTTTGAATCAAATAGCTGGAAGCAAATCAGTTGCAACATTCCTGCAGCCTTTGAAGCAAAATGCCTAGCCAGAGTGAAAGGCAGGAGAGAAAAATAAAACCTCAGAGAATGAGGTATCCTCTTCCAGTCATCAAAAACCCATACATTTAATCTGTCCCAGTTGTGCTGGTCTGCACAAACAGTGAGGCTAAATCACAGGGAGGAATCCCTCACAACCAACCACCACAGATAGCTATGGATACTGTGTCACATCTCAATTACCATGATATAAAGTCTTTCAGATCTTTATTTCTACTCATCTGACAGCACAGATGTTCTTGTACCTGCTATCTTCCACAATGATTTTCCATTCTCTCAGAAAAAATACTTTCAACCCTTTTTTCACTGTAGGGAACAGAGCTGGAATGTAAAACTATTACCTCCAGTCAGAGCAATAGCTAGTATGCACTGGATCACTCAAGCATCAGAGTTTAATACTTTAACCAAGTAGCTAACCAGACATATAGTAAACCAACAGAAGGAGAAAATATGGTTTCCTATGGCTTTGCTTTCTAATAAAATTCAGCAATCAAAGGTTTCTCCATCAGCGAGACATTCATGTTTCTCCCATAGGAACTATCTGGGGTTCAGGTCACACTATAGCCCTTCCTTCAGCACAGACACTAATACTTTATGTTGCTGTTTCCACAGAATCTGCAAGAACTTTGCATTTCTAGGGCTATTGTTCTTCTATCAGATCTAATATAAAGTGGCAAATGGATCCACAAGCAATGAATTGTGGACAGACATACATACATGAAGATTGCCTGATTGCTTGTCTTGGGAAGCCTCATTAGGAAGAAAGTACATACTTTCATACAGTTCCTCTTTTCAAGGCGAGCAGCAAAACATGCTCCCCAGTTCCAATGTAAATAAAGTATCTGAAGATAAGGATGAAGAAACATGTAATTACTTAATATCAACCAATCATCCAGAGATACCTAATCTACAGCCATGGATAGGAGACTGTTAGAAGCATTTAAAAGAACACTAGTTTAAGAATTGCTTCGTTTTCTCCACTTGAAAAATTAAAATGTAAGATAACTGTTTTGCTCTGAAATAATTTTGGAATGTGAATTACTGACTTGTCAACAATTCCCAAGATAAATATCCTTAGATCTTTACATTTCCAGGATTTGAAGACCATACTTAAAACTTTTGATTACTTTTTCCCTGAAGAACTGAATCCACTTGTTATTGTGTAGCATGTGAATTAAACCTCTATTATAACTATTAGATTTCTAACACCATCATTAGACATGCCAGGTTTTTTTTTTTAAAAAGTCATTACCAAATTTTAATTTTAATATGTGTATCATATAATGACATTATGTGAAATGCAATAGTAAAATGAGCTTGATAAATCATTTTAAGTATGTTAGCTGTCATAATTCAGGCTTTACCAGTACAGTTATATCCAGTGGTTTAAGGGGTATGGGGTGGGTGAACATTATTTCTGCCAAGGAAAAGCCCTTTCTTCCTAAGGAAAAGCTCTGTACAGCTAAATGAGTAGGAATTCATAGAAATAATGACACTTTTCTTCCTTGACTCTTTGCATAACATGGGACAAAGTATTTCAGACAGAATATTTTACAGCAATTTTGTTACATTTAACTGAATAATTTAAAAATAAATCTTTTCTTTCCATTTATTTTAATGTCTACAATCTCCATTACTAATAGCCTGGATTTTATGAGTTTACTTGCAGGCACAGGTGATTTAATGCTATTATATGGTGCAAATCCTTTTTCCAGGATGAAAAGAATCCCCAGGGAATAACGTAAAATTCCCTTCCTTCTTTCCATTTGCCTTGTCTTGTTCCTACAGCAATATAAAGTTTCACTTTTCAAAAGTATGTCTGAGAATACCTATGACCACATAAGAAATGAATTAAGATTACATGCTCATATATGCTTTAGGAATTATGTATTTCCAGCTCTTGAGCTCTTTTGTATCTTCCTGGGGCACACTGGAAAGCCCACTGTAAAAGTAATCCAGAAAGAGTGCTCTGAGATTCTAAAAAACCCTGCTATCAGAGGATAGATATTCTTCTCTATCTACAGAAGCAAGTCTTGAACATGACTAAGGCACTTAAGGTTTGATTTTAATTATCTTTCTGGCAATAAATTGCCTAATATTCTACAGGTGGTTCTATTGAAGTAGAATAAAATATTATATACTCACAGTTGTAAGAAATCTTTCTGGCAATAAATTGCCTAATATTCTGTTGAAGCGGAATAAAATATTATATACTCACAGTTGTAAGAACAGGGTGTTGGACCTTACCCCTACCTCAAATTTAGAGTAACTTAAGAAAGAGGATATTAAATATGAGAATTTGAAGAGTCACAACAGAATGCAAGTTTATAAGTTAGGCTTTTTCACTAACATCAGTCATTTGTGTAACAGATTTTCAGGTATATCTTTCTGAATGATCTCCAACTTCAGAGGTTAAATTGAATGTCTCATGTGAAAGGATCAAATTAAACACCTATTACAATATACTTCTCATCTTTAGTCAGTCAGTATGTCAAACAAAATATTGTTCATGTTTCCAAATCTCAAATTTTTTAAAAAGTACTTATATTTCAAGTTGGAATTTTGCCACAGGTAATACATTAAGAGTCACAGACTGTTTCAAACAACATTGTGGTAATTTGCAGGAGCACATTTAAAGCAATGAACACACTTGAATGTTTCTTTTTAAACAAAAGTACAAAGGAAAGTTACAAAATGTAAATTAAAGTATTCCTCTAAAGATCTAAATGGTTTGCATTTCTGAATCCTATTGAGAAACCACATGACAAATCACATTCTCCATCCATTTTCAAATGATCACTGGAAAGGTTAACTCATGAAAGTCATATCCTGTATATGATGTAAACCAGATGCAGGTGTGTTACCAACTTATTTGAAAAGAAGAATTGGATTACATATTATCTAAAGTTTTCTAAAAATTAGGTAGAACTTAAAAGATCTGAGTTAATCCAAAGTGGGAATGGTAAATTTTCTTTTGTTCTTTGGTTACCTGCCTGCTCTGGAGTTTCTGTGAATCCCGTTAGACACCTGTTTAAACTTCTAGGTTCCCAAGTGCTCTTGCAAATGTTGTCTTTCATTTTCAGAAATGCCTGGCTGAAATATCAATGATTAGGCTCTTTTAAATTGAACATTTGCTCTTTAACAAAATTACTGTGTTTAGAAGACCAGAGGTATTCCTTACTGTGAAATTTACAACCTTTTGATTCAAGAAATTGCTGATGTATTTCAAGAAAACCCACCATGTGAAGAATAGTCACATTAGTTTTGAAAAAGTCTTGTCTAGCAGGATGAAGAGGATGGATTGTATGTCATATGGAATTGCTTCTGATTCTTTGGCTGCCTGAATCTATCCCATGAAATCAGAAAATTAGCAAGAATTACTTTAATTACATCTCAGGGAACAGCAGAGACATGATATGCTCCTCTAGTTGCAGGGTTGTAGCAGAAGCAAGGGCAATATGCAAAGGCAAAGCTCTCCTTTGTAGCTCTTGCATGCACTATCAGATCTCAAGAAGGATGATCCCTTGGGTTGCTGTAGCTCTGTATGCATAAAGGAGAGTCAGCCCTTCCCTGGCTGTCACCAAAA
The DNA here is from genome assembly GCF_000700745.2 of Antrostomus carolinensis. Taxonomy (NCBI): domain Eukaryota; kingdom Metazoa; phylum Chordata; class Aves; order Caprimulgiformes; family Caprimulgidae; genus Antrostomus; species Antrostomus carolinensis. The sequence continues at coordinate 20,740 of NW_010340474.1, forward strand.
ACATCAAGGTCATCTCTTTCCTCATAGAAATATTCTAGGCAGGGAGAGATGCAATTAGTTGAAGACAGGCTGGTTTGGTAGGTCCTCCAGGTTCAGAGAACCAAGATAAGCATCTCAGTGCTCATTCCCCACTCTCCTGCTGTAGCTTCCCCAGACCATGGTTACCCCCTGCACCCTTGCAGCATTTTTTTGGTGATGTCATGGCTGATGCCTTTCCAGGCCTGCTGAAGAGGGGTGGTACTCAGCAGTGGTTAGGTGGCTGAGTGCTGGTGAGAACCACAGCTAGCTCCATATCTGCACCTACATCACAGGAGTCACCAGCTGCATCTCTCAGCTTCCAGGTTCCTTTGTTTTGGTTATCTCAAATTCAAATTAGAAGCAGCTTTCCATATGCTGACAACACACAGGGAGTGAGATCTTCCAAGGGAAGGACTGGTGGCAGAGACAAAGTGCAATCACATTATTCAAAACATGTGAGGAATGAAGTAACATGGGCTATTCCTCCCACTCCTCACAGGCTTTCATCAGAACTGCAGCCAGCTGAAGGCATTGATCTCAGGCTGCAGTTTCCTTAGAAGGTAGTCCAAAGAGCAGGGAATTCATTTACAGAAGAATTAAAGCCTGTTTCAAACCTCAGCACTCTCCAGTCCTCCAGTCCAAGCAGTTTTTACTTTTTTGGCAGCCTTTGCTTCCTAGAGCCACACAACTGAAATAACCTCAGATATTTTCCCCTGAGGAATGCAGAGGGAGACACTCTTGACAGATGTTATAATGTAGTTTTACTGTCTATTGAAATACAATAAGTTACCACAGGTACAGGTGTACAAGAAAGTGAATAAAATTGACATCTACTGGTTAGCCTCCTCATGAAGGAGGAAAGGGCCAAGCTATGACTGAATTGCTATGGTAAGAACACACTATTTTGCCCTTCCACTTACTAGAAAATTAATGTCAATAACAACCTATCAGTTGGCCCCATGCTTTACCATTTACAGCAATTAATAGAGTAGCTTTCAAAATTCTATTGTAAATATCAAGCACCCCCTATATGCCTTTTAGTCCATCTGACATGATTGTAGAATCATAGAATGGTCTGGGCTGGAAGCAACCTTAAAGATCATCCAGTTCCAACCCCCCTGCCATCAGCAGGGACACCTTCCACTAGACCAGATTGCTCAAAGCCTCATCCAACCTGGCCTTGAACACTTCCAGGGAGGGGGCAGCCACAACTTCCTTGGCCAACCTGGGCCAGTGTCTCACCACCCTCACAGGAAAGAATTTCTTCCTCATGTTTCATCTAAATCCCCCCTCTTCCAGTTTAAAGCCATTACCCCTCATCCTACCACTTCACTCCCTGATAGAGTCCCTCCCCATCTTTCCTGTAGGCCTCCTTTACATACTCAAAGACTGCTATAAGGTGTCCCCAGAGTCTTCTGTTCTGTAGGCTAAATAACCCCAACTCTTTCAGCCTGGGGGGGGAGGTGCTCCAACCTCCCCAGTTATCTCCATAGCCCTCCTCTGGACCCAGTCCAACAGGTCCATGATTTTTGACAGCTACTTTTCATTTATCTAGTCTCAACAGGACAGTCATTGCAAAGATAATTAGATGGGTACATCCGCATGAATAAGTGTAACATCTCAAAAAATGCAAAATGTACAGGAACAAGACTGCTGCAGCAGTAAATATGCAGTATGACTATCAAAACACTAAAGCTCTTCTTGATCACACCACTCTCCTCTTACTGATATACAACACTGAGTCAGCTCCACTGCATGGAAGAGTTCATCTACTATTTACAGAAACATCCCAAAACTCTATGAGTTCCAGGTTTAATACTTGTGTTTTAAAAATCACCAAGTATTTTAATTTGCAAGTCTCCATGGTTCCTTTTCAGAAAGTGTTCCTGATGACGTCCCATTAGTAGTGTTTTGTCTTAGGAACATCTTGAAAGAAAACAATATTTGCAATACACTTGCTGCATGTTTTTGTCTTTGTACTAATCAGCCATCTGCATTCAGAATCTAGATATTTTCTCTCTTAGATTATTTTATCATGTCTTATGGTTTATTCAGATGAGCAAATTATGCTCAATCTTGGTTCTTTTCTATTAGACCTAGCAAAGCATTATCCCTCCATATATATCCCCCAAATAATAATTTTTATTATTTAATAAAATAATTTAAATAAGTCTTACTATGATTCACCAGTTCATGACATCCATAGATCATTACTTCTTAAAGCAACTTATGGCAATAAGATTATTTTGTTCTACATTAGCAAATGCAAGTCAAAGGAAAACAAAATAAAACACATACAGAATGAAAGAGATCTTAAAGCTACATATTTGCCATACAGAAGATTGGAAGATCTCCAGTGGAATCTTGTTTTAATTCAAGTACTAGAGACTGCACAACTTGGGTTGATATTTCTGTCTTTCATATGAAGTAAAACCTTCAGACTGACCTTGGAAAAGACATCTAAAGAGGCTTTTGTCCTTTTGAATACATATAAACAAGATTGTGTAAGTTGTGACCGTTTTTCTCATTAGTCTTGCATTTAAAATAATCAACAAAGCCATAACTTTTCCTTTGATGCTTTGGAGTGAGAAGAGTAATGAAATCAACAATAATTTGATCATGTTCTTGTCAACATTTGTCTTTATGTGGTTTGAATTTGCCTTCAGCACACTCCAAGATAAGATCCAAGGAGTCACTACTAGGAGCTGCAGAATTCAAACAATGTATGGATTCCAGAAAGCTCTTCCTCATGCCAGTAAATAAGTAATTTTTCCAAAGAAGCAAACAGCACATGGCTATCACTTGGCAGATCTATCAGGTTTCAAGTGGAAAAATTGGACTATTACCTTGAACATGAGGAAGACTTTGCTCTGATGGGAGCTTGTTTATAAGGTCTCTTTTAAGGAGCTACCCTAATTTAGGAAGTCAGGCATTCATTCCTCAAAAAAGCTTCACAAAATAAGTTACAATGGTACTCTTCAAGCTGGAATTGTCTATGTTATAAATAAAGCCATAATAAAAACATTCAAAGATGCTAATTGTCACCACGTATGACTCTTCCACCACATAATTAGCATTTAGCTTTGCTGCGTCTTCTTCATGAAGTCCTTAACCTGTGTAGTCTTGCAAGCCAATCTTACAGAAACAGAAGAAATTTAAGTGACTACCGGGTACTTCAGATGTGTTGCCCCCCTAAACCTGAAAGACCTCTCAGTATCACACTGGGATTTCATCAGGATCTAGAATTTATCACTTGCTTTAAAAGGGTAGCAGATCTTATATCAAAACATGAAGTAACACCAGTTCCCCTTCCAATTTGAATTATTGGGACTTACCCATGTAAGGGACAGTAATAGCAGCAAGATCCTTGTTTCCTAAAGGAGCGGAGAAGAAACAGCGCACCACCCTGAGTGCACACCCAGGAGCTTCTAGATATGAGATAGACAGTGTGCTGGTCCAGGAGCACCAAGCAATAATTTGAGAAGAACCCTGGGAGCAGGTATCCCTGTAGCACTGCTCAAACTAGAAGCAATGCCAGGGCTGGGCTGATATACCCTTAGGGTCAGGGGGTGGGTGGGGGTCGGTAGGGGTCCCAGGTGGGACTGTTTGGGCAATTAAGGCCTATTAGTGACCTCAGGGCACCAACACTTGGTGCCAAAGTTTCATAGGATAAGGAAGGTAGTCTTTTAGTTATATGAACTGTATAAACCTGATTAAATGATCTGTTAGAATTATTTATTTATTTATTTATTTAAGTTTTGCACCGTTCTTCACAGTGCTGTGGTCTTTGCTGCATCCTGTGGGTCTACCCTGGCCCATCCAGAAGGCCATTTCAAGAAATAAACCATATTTCCACTGAGTTGCTCATCAGCTCTAAGTGTGTAGAAGCTGTGGAAGGGAGAGTAAAATACAAACTGCTGCTGTAATGTGAATTTGGTGTCCCAGCCCTTGTTCTGCCAGACAAGCAGTTGCTCACCAAGGCTCCAAGGCATTCCCATATATTTATTTTTGACCCTTCCAAAAGATTTTGGACTTTTCTGACCATTCTCTTCTGGAAAGTGGTTTGACCCATAGATAGCAAAGCCACTGTGCATTCTTAAGAGGTGTAAGGCAGTTCAAAGTGGAAGATATTACTTTATTTATTGTTATCTGTTTATTTATCATCAGTCTTCAGGGAAACCTCTTTGTACTCCCATGAATTAACTAGAAGCATTCTTTGCTTTTGGCAAAATGTGTAAGGAAATTCCCTTCCAAACTTTCCACAGGTCTAAGTACCCCTCTTAAAACTGTCAGTAATTGAATTTTATTGCACAACAGAAATGCTCTTAATCTCCCTCTATTTACTGCGTTGTAATGAAACTTTGTGAAAGACCCCCAAAATGGTGAATCTGAACAACTTAAATTTAAGTGGAATAAATGATGGATGTATTCACACAAGAACTTCTAAATTTTCTTAAACAAGATTTTTACTGTCTCTATAATCTTCGGGTGGTTTTGCTTCTTGTTTTGGTAGTGGCTGTTTATGTAGCAATGTTAACTGAGACTTGATCATGCTTCTGATTTTAATTACTCATGACATATTTTGTTTAAAATTCCACACTGCTGTTGTAAGACAGTTCTACTGTAGACACGACTTAGTGATATTTTTCCCTGATGAAAACATCACAGTTAGGGGTCTATTAAGGTCAAATATTTCCTGCTGCAGTTCTGGAAGTTCAGGAACTTCCCACCACATTTGTTAGTGTTTTGTTTTCAGATAGAGTTCCCACAGAAAAAAATACAGACCTTAAAAATTAACTCATGATATGTCATCAAATGAATCTTAAGGGATAATTTAATGAGGAGAACTGGCAGTTCTGTTTTACTTTTCTTACTTGTTAGCAGAATACGTAATCTTTTTTAGGTTAATTTATTTCTGTACTCCAGTTTCCTCTCCAGCTTCAGAGGACCATAGAATAAAATAGCCTGCAGCTGGAAAAGGTGATGTGATTTACTGAATCAAATATCATGTTACAAATAATCCTATCATATATCTTCCATCCACATTAACGTGGTGAGGTGTATTTGTGTGCAGATGCAAGAGTGCACAGAGGGACAGTTTTATGTAGGCTCTGCAATATGAAATCTTTCAAGTTTTTCGGTATTTTCAACAGTCTTAAGGGCACCTGGGACCATTTATTTCATCTCGAGGTCCTATGAGGATACTTTACTGTATTTATAATGCAGAAAGAACTTTTACTTTTGTTAAAGGAGCTTGTTGTTTCTGCTTTCCAAAGCAAATCTATTTTCATTTCACTGGACATTCTGCATTATATATATCTCACAACATCCATGAAAGGCATTACTATAGCACCTTGTCAATGTTCCTAGAGATTTGATTCAATTTCATTTTCCCATACAAAATTTAAAAAGTAGAGTCAAAAGAAATACAGTAGGTTTTAAGTGTTACGTGTCTATAGTATTCTATTTTATCCATTCAGTTGCATATCTGTACTACTCATTGGTGGGAAGGATCTAAAATGAACAAAAGTAACCACTGAAGATGGCTGAATGACTATAAGAAACATTGAAAAATGTTATTGTATTCCTGCCATACCCAAGTTGCAGCTTTTTTTTTTTAATCACAAATTTTATCTTTTTTTAAATATTACTTACCTAATTTATAAACATTTGCTTTTATGGTTTGGTGAAGAGACTCAGTAGCATGCCACTCCAATTCTATGTGCATAAATATTTTTTCCATGAACTTTCCTCTGAACAAAATATCAGTTAAGAGGATAAAGTTACAATTACCAGAAAAGTAATTTTTATTACTGATAAATAATGTCAATAAATTCTTTATAGTTGACCAAATAATCTTGAACAGTTTGGGGGGTGTTTTTTTTAAGTTTTCCAAAGAAACATTCATGGTCTGCACATGTAATATACTTAACAAGCCTTTGTTTTGTCTGGATAAAAACAACTACTCTTATTTTGGTCAAGAAGTAAGTTCATAGTGCTTTTCCTTCTGTTTAGTTTTGGGAAGCAGAAATAGTGCCCCAGCAGAACTTAAAACTTTGGCTTTTATATAATTATTAAAATTATTAATAATTATATTGTGACAGCCCACATATATGTGCTAGGTAAAATCATGATTCTCTAAAAATATGTGTGCTAGTGAGCTCACATCAGTGGTGTTTTCTGAGGAGTTTATAGACTGAGTGGAAGAATTCTTGTTTTAATCCTCTTCTGTCTTCTTTCATTAGGCACATTGTAAAATAGTTGAGCAATGTAAACAGATTTTCCACTATCATGTCCTAAAGCCTGGTTAAGTCAGTAGGAGTCTTTCCATGGAATTTGATGGGTTTGGGATCAAGATACGGTAGAGAAACCGCTGATTGATTGAGAAATATTTCTTCCATCTTTATTTTGTGTACCATGTGGCACAATCCTCTGGGCTACACTACAAGAGAAAATAGGAAGAATAATATATGTTTGCATCTACCATCTGAATTAGCTTTGTTACTTAAAATTTGTTTACTGTGAAATTCTGCAGAATGGAAGCAGCTTTCCTTCTGCAGACTGTAAAGACAGGGTCTATTTTGTACATCTGCTGCATCATTACTTTGGTTTGTATATTCATGTATTGAAACAAAGGATGTTCAGAATCAAGTGTATTTTACACTCTGTATAAATTTAAGGCACAGGACCACTCAGAGTCAAGTGCAGGATAAAGATATCTACAGTTCAATTTCACTTGGTTTGGAAATGGAAAAGACCTAACTTTCTCATCCTCATTCCTTAGCAAATACTGCAGTATCTGAATTGAGGATCAAAGGATGTAAAGCCCCAGCTCTTCAATGTAAATGATAATTGAAAAAACCCAAATGTTAATTATTTAAAGACTTATATATGCTACTGTAGTATGTTTTAAAATTAAACAACTGTTTAACTTTAAAAAATTATATATGTACATTTGTCAAAGAATAAAGAAAAACATCTAAACACATAAGTTATAGAGTTTGTTTTGACTTTTCCTTTGGTTTTTCCTTTAATGTGCGTGCAAGTGTGTCTGGAATGTTGTATTGCTTTGGCAGGTAGTTTTAGGAGGAGCTAACTGGGTATACTTTTCAATATTGTTTCATATTTATACACTGTCTGCCATCCCAAAAGATCCCAAACTTGTTTTGCAAACAGCAAAAGTGAACTGAAGCTGCCCTGGAATAAAATTGGCAGACAAAAAGCACCAAATGTAGTCCACAGCTGAGAAGGGAAAAAACAGTTAATGCCATTTAGAAAAATGCTGAGTCTTATAAAATGTTCTGCTGGACTGGAGATGCTCTACTGGTGCTCAAAAGTCAGCAAAGCCAGTTGCCATCTCCAATCACTCCTCTGGGCTCTGGGAACTAACTCACTATTTTCTTTGGAAATGCTATGGTGAGGTGGGATCCACTTCCCACCCTACAGGAGAGGGCCAGAGTCACTGAGGTACAGCTTAGACTGTCCTACAGGAGGTGAGGAATGATATTTATTCTTCAGCTTGGAGGTAGGAGAAAATATCTTGAAATCTGTGGGGCAGAAGATGAGGGCAACCACGGCTGAAGGCACACATCTAGTAGGACGATAAAGCTGGAGTCTGGTCTCTGCTCCCAAAATGTTTTTATGCCTTTTGCATAAAAAAGAAAGCCCCCAACTATAGGGATTTATATTTCTGGATAGATAGACAGCTAGATCCTATCTCATAGAATTTTCATTCTTATAGTCTGTCACTGAGAATTATATTCTTTGCCTTGTCTCTTCATCCACTTGAAAGGCAAGTCCTTCAGCCAGGCCAGTCATTTATGATCCGTCTAAAGCTGTTTGAGCTTCCTCAGTAAAGAGAAATGTCCAGGAGAGATGCATTTCACTTAGCTTCGGGAATTATCTTTAGATGGGAAAAGAAAATCCTTTGGAGGCACTTCTCTGCATGCCTTTCTGTTAGCCCTGAGAAGGAACCTAGAAAGCAAGATGTCTGTTGGAACCCCTGTGCCAGCTGATGATTCCCCTCTCTGGAGACCGGTGGAATCTCAGCTATTTCTCTGCACTTCCTTTTTACAAGTTGTTTTGGTTTGGGGGTTTTTTGTTTGTTGTGGTTTCGGTTAGGTTGTTTTTTTTTTATTTTATTTTTCTGCCTTTTCAGAACGTATTTCAAAGCAATTTCCTAGCAGTGTGACATCTTTGTGGAATGTGATCTTCAGCAGTTTCCTTCTATGTTCAGAAGAGGCTGACATATCTCAGCTGAATTTGAAACTAGGCCTAGATAATGATATTCTGTATAAAAATCTGTTTTCTTGTGTTCATATTTGGGTAAGCGCGTTTTATTTTCAGCTGAGGTTAAGCAAAAATATTGTTATGAGAAATGTAATTTAGAAACAAAGTCTTCACACCAGTGGCATTATCCATTAGAAGTCCGCTTTGAATCTCTTTTTTTCTAAATACACTCAGGTGATTTGAATAATTAAGAAGTTTAGCATAACCTAAACTTCTACCTACAAAAAGTCCTGAGGAAATTCAATTAATCCAATTGGTGAACAGAAATAACATTTTATAAGTGGCTTTGCCTGTCGTATGGTGAAAGATTATAATTTCGAATGAATATATTACACCATTATTTAGCGAGTTAAGATGTCTCCTTTGCATATTCATCGATCAATATTAGATGCATAGCTTTTTGCAGAATCAAAAAGGTTAATTTTGTCAGACACTAACAATTGGACAATGTGATCAGCTTTAAAAAGCTACATCTATGTACTCTGTTAGATATGTTGTTATGGGTAAGCTACTTACTGACCCTAATATTTGGCTCTACCTCTAAACATAGTACTGCAGAGCCAATACATTTCTACTGCCTTGGAAAACTCTTCTAAAACAAGGCAGTTGCTAAAACTGAAAAAAAGGTCAGTTCTTTGACCAATAAATTAAATATACTATAACTGGAAGGGTTAACAATGCAAAAGATCCCACAGTTACAAAAGAGAGATTAATATGATAATAATATGGACTGCAATACTAAGAGATTTCAATTTGCTTATGTAATTACAGTACTTATATTTACAAGCAATACTGTAATTTAAGAATGCAAAATTCTCAGAGACAAGATCAGAAGAGAATTTAGTGATGGTTTAGCTAGTTCCAGGAAAAATATACCAGATACACAGTTATCAATAGATAATTGTAAAGCAGGATATGTTTAAACAGAAGACAGAAGTCACAATAGTATCTTCAATTCCAGCATTTTATGACTGCTGAAATTATAATAACAATTCAGAAAACCCAGAATTTTAAGCTGATTCTCTATGCCAAGAAATAATGGGCTAAAACTGGAATAAGAATGAGTCACAGCAGGCAGTAAAAAAAGCTTGCTAACAGTAAAGTTTGGGAAGCACTGAAATAGGTCACCTAGGCAGGGTTATATTCCTTGTCACTGAACATCTTGAAGAAGAGCTTGGATAAACAGCTAATGTCATAGATATGAACCTAATTGGCCTTCCTCTGGTGGACAAAGTGGCCTCTGAAATGCCTTTCACGCCTAGGATGGTGTTGTACAGGAATTACACATAGCTACTCGATACCTGTAATGTTTAGCTCCAGATCTGAATCCAGACTTGCACAGCACTTTAAAGATGTTCAGCCATCATATTTGGCAAGGTATCATCTCTAATGAAGACAGCATTTTTCACGTTACAAAATGAATTTAAGTAGCCCTGATTTGGCCCCCACTGATCAATAGACTTAGTTTCAGTATTAAAAAAGAAAATGTGTGTATTAAGTGGGTTAAAATTGGCTTGAATTAGTTTGCATTTGAGTTTCTCTGTTCCACTTACTATAATGAACTGATCAAAGGTACATACTGCTTTGGGTTGTACTGATGAAATACGAGTCCCCATCTGGAAAGTTTAAAATGAGCCAAAATATGTGTGGTTGCATGCACCTTTGCCTTCAGTTCAAAGGAAAAAGGCAAGGAAAATCCAGGTGATTTCTGACATGAATTGGTAAACTCCAGCTACAAAATGTACTGTAAAGAAATCTACATCTCAAACCCATAATTCAACCAGCAATCCCACTGAACTAAACAAGGGTACTTGTATAAAGAGTGCTTGGAGAGAGTAAGGGAGGCAGAATCACGCTCCCTAACACAGAATCACAGAATGTCAGGGATTGGAAGGGACCTCGAAAGATCATCTAGTCCAATCCCCAGCTTCTCTTTGTGTATTTGTTTCTTGGATAGAAAAACCATACACAGTACATGCATATCCTTAATGGGTTGGAACTAATTAATGAGTGGTAGACATCATGTCCATGTATCTAGTTCAGAGAGACCAGTAATCCAACTAGCTAACTTGAGCTTACTAAAACTCTCTACTTATTAGAGAGTAAGATTTGGGGTACTTTTTAAATTAATAAACTGTGAAGGCTACAGCAGAAGTAACTATTATCATAAGCTGTTGTTTAGTTATCTCTCAAAGGAGAGTAGTAGCTTATTTTGAAGTGAACTGAGCAGATAGTAGCCTGCTGTGGACGCAGCAACCATCCATCAGTTGCGTGGATTTCCCATCACAACTACGATCTGTGCGCGTCAGCCCAAGAGTGAACGGCCGGCAGTTAGCCAGCCCGTCGCAATTACTAACCAAGCTCCATGACCTACTGGCACCTTGCCTAATTATGTTTTTAATAACGAGCTGCAGATATAATTAGAAGTGTAAGGGCAATATAAAGAGATAGTAGGTTTGTTTCACACCCTCTTATAAACAGGAAAATAATTAGATTCAGAATACTGTCGCATACCATGCCATGTGGCTGATTTCAAAAGTGCTGCATTACAGGAAAGCAGGATTGTCTGATTGACTCTGGGAAATTGTATTCAATCCCCAGGCTCCTGGAAACATAATTTCCTTTCTTATATGAGAAATTTTAGCAATAACTGTGGAGAATTTTTACCCATTTTGGAAATTATGCCATTTTTACTTGATGGAGTGCCTTGGTGTCTTAGAAGAAAAACCAGAGGGCTATAAAGAATGTGAATAGCTTTCATCATTTGGATGGTATGAAAAGGAAAATCTAATCAATGAATATTTATTGATTCTTCAAATGTAAGGTGTCACACCAAATATCTGTCTGCATGAAATGATCTTGGGTACCAGTCCTTACAGACTCATCCTTGGTTTGCTATTGCACATGATGAGTTGTTTGAGACAATGCCTCATTACGAAGCTGAGCAGCTTTGTGGTTCAAAAAGATTTCCAGTTTAGAGACTTGTTACTTAAATATATAGAGTGGGTATGGGCTGCCATTTCTCCTGAGGGAAGGAGAATGGTAAGAGATATTGCATTTTTTTCACAAAGCTAACAAGTACAGTGCTGCTCATGATAGCTTTTAAGATCATTTTATCTCCTTGGTCAGATCTAGGCTGTGAAAATACCTGTGAAATTACTACCTGAAATTTAGAGGTAATGATTGTTTGTGGAATAGGGCCTGGGAAGGGTCGTGTAATGGAAAAAAATAAATAAGGAAAATAATGTGCTCTGATTAAAAAAAAAAAAAGAAAAAAGAGGAAAAAATTACTAAACCCAAACATCCATAGCTATTAACACCCAGCTCTAAAATTAGAGTGACTTGTCCAGGCACTGTGACAATTTGCAGCTAGAGTATCCAGTCCCCGATCAATTGAATTAGACTAACAAAAACAGCCTAGATACCGATATACAATAATCCTTTTCAGCATGGAGATTTAACCAGGAATGACAGCTTTCAAGTGCTTATAGCATCGTTATCTATGCCCAGAAATAATCTTGGGGAAAAAAAACCTGCATGAATCCCTAGCAAAGGCATTTGAAAGTAAAAGAATAGAAAAGCAATTTCACATTGCTAGATTCTACAGAAAAAATACTTTACCGTATATTCTGCAACTGTGTATGACCTGCACACATTGTGTGTGCAGAAGATACATTGGTCACAAGCAAATCTCCTCGCTATCACATTTCCTGCTATATCAATAAAAAAGATGTGAAGAACAGACAGGCTGCTATAAACAAGCATTCTCACAGGGAGTGTAAGAATGGAAAAAAATCTGATGGAAAATTACCATAGGATCTATCATCTAATATAAATTATGACCCAAACATATTTATTTGTCTTATTTAGGTCATATAGTCCCATTCGATTTTTATGTTTTGCTAGTCTCTGAGTGTCTGTAGCAGAATGTGATTGCAAGGCATGATAACATTAAGTGCAGCAAATCTGCTGTGCCTCAGAGCATCTTACGTACGATATTAAGGAATTCATTGGCCTTGGAAATGAATTATTTATGATCATTCGTACTTCCTCTCTTTGTCACAATATTCAAAAGGATTCAAGAACCAGACAGACGTGTTGGGTGCTGAACAGGAATAGAGCCCAGGCGTCAGAAAGCCTTCATGCAGTACTGGTCCCCAGTTTGCTCCCTGCAGTAGTCAGAAAGCCATAGCACACCTTGGCAGCTCTTCCTGTCATTTTTATCTGACAAGTTAGTTTACCAGACCCTGCTGCCTCCTTACACCTTCAGAAGCGGTGGTTTCATAGCTGCAGTTGTTATCTGAGATGATTCTCTGCATGTCAGAAGGGATTTCTGATGTAGCCTGGAAGAGGCTAAGCGATACAGCAGGGAGAGGGTTGGAAAGAGAGGAAAATAAGATTTCCCTAGGGAAAAAGGTATAACTGGTAAAACTATTGACCTGTGAGCTTTGTACCTTCTTCTTGAACTGTCCCACCACACTAGGAGTTTACTACAGTGTCCTACGGGGCTTTCTGTAACTGGCCCCAGGGCTCCTAGATATTTAATGAGACTTTGGGCTCTGCAAGAGAGTTTGTGCTTTCTGGTGCAGCAGTGTGGCCACAGCATACTAAACATGCAAATTTTTGCACATCCAAAATTGCTTGTACATCCACTGGAGCTCTTTCTGTGACCATATAGGTATAGTGGTGGCAATATTGATGGAGTGGGACAACGGGAACTTGCAATAGCAGAGAATCTGTGAAAACACTCTAAAATTGATAATCATGCATTAGCTCTTCTAGTGTTATTTTCAGCTTGCATGGTCTTGCGATTTCTTCTTTTCATAGGACATCTGCGTTATTACTCTATCTCCAGAGATGGGGTTAGCCAGCAAACTTAAGACAATTAAACCTTGCACTCAGCAATTCCTTCAGATCGTTTTTATGGTGAAATATGAGCACAGGTTCCCTTTTATTTTTGTATTGCTGGCTTCTGTGGGAATGCTTAGTATTTTATTAAGGAGATTAATGCCTTGGGACACCATGTATAAGAACCCAAGCTGGCAGATATTTAAATAAGTTAACAGAAAAATAGATTTAAAAATACTGCCAGGCATAGACTTTGCACTGTAATTTTCTGCTTGCCATTTTAATAAATTTTCATAGCTTTGAATAATCACAGAAAAATGTAGAAGTTTCTCATATACTTCTTTACCTACTCCCCTTACTTCAAATATTTGTGTTATTGTGCTCAGTGTTGTTAAACTTGTTTAAGGTAAACAGTCCCAAAGGTTTTAAAGTCAGTCTGAACAAGATGGTTTTCCATGCCATTGCCCATTGTTATTGCCCTTCTCTGAACATCTCATACATGTAATCTGCAATATCTTTTTCTAAAATGACCTGATTAATATTCTACTCAGCTTCTTTTAGCTGAATTCATGCTCTGAATTCTGATATCATAATTTTTCCCTGCGTACTTCATCATCTGACCCATTTGTTATATTATTTCACTTTTGGATGAGTATATCCACGTATAGGAAGAAAAGGATATTCGTGTGTCGTTAACCACAGCTGTATAATAATTATCAGGTCCCTTTCTTAAACTGAATCTTTTGGACTTAGGTAAGTAAACATCTTCCCTCCGGAACTGAACTTTGTTACTTCTCATGTAATAACTTTCTGTCATCAGCAAGTAGTCTTACTTTGCAGCTCACCTTCCATTAAGGTGATTAATAAATATATTAAGCATTGCATCTAATACAGAGCTTTGTAGTATCGGCTTCTGATTCATGAAAATACTTTGCCTTTAATGTGATAAACACTTCAGGACAGGATTTTTTGGTAAAGCTGAGCAGATTGTGTCAATCAGTTCTTCTTTCATTAATTTTCAGTTTGAAGCTTCTGATAAAAAGTGATACGCTTTTTGCCTTGCAAAGACCATTGGATTAACCCACTTCTGCTACAATATCAGACAATTTGTTATGTTGTTTGTAAGTAACATTTCAACCAGATTTTCAAATGTACAGATGTAAGGGTTACCCACGCCAATGCTTTTGATTACCTCCAAATTATTTTTTTTAAATATTAGATCCTCTGGAACAGTAGTTGTTTTTAATGAGAGATTGCAGGTCTTTGCAAGCAGCTCGTCATCTTTATTTCTAAACTCCTTCAGAACTCATAAATTTATGACATCTGGGTATCCAGAGTGATAGCAGAAAACAGATAGAAAAAAATAAAAATGAGCCTTGTCTGTAAATCAGTCTGGCAAACTACCACCACGTCAGTAGTTCTAGAAAGCCAAGCTTTTAGAAACCTTGCAGTTCAAATTTTTCTTACCCCAGCATGTGCCAGACAGTCATAGCTGCTAAACTTGGCTTTATTCTAGTCCATAATCTGATAATAGATATATTATTATAATACAATTTTTATATATATATAAAAATTATCTGTTAGATGTATGTATAGCTATATATATAAAGAAAAAAAAGAAAATAGGGGGAGGAACACATTCTATACATTTTTACATCTTCGTTTTTGTAATAGTGCTCATCTTCTCAGGGGAAATATAAGTATTTTTGTCCCTGAAATGGAAATGAACATTGTAGCTTTGCATGTTTCTGGGAGGAAGCTTTTATTCTTCAAGATTAAAAAAAAAAAGAGACCCTTTTCAAATAACACATGCATTTCCTGATTTTAGTAATGCTAGGTGCTCAGTTTGAGAAAGTCTCTCTATATAGAGACACAGATTTTTTTTTAATAGAAGGTTGATACAAGATCATGATACAAACACCCCTGTGCCCTGTGCATTGTTTTGCACATAAAGAAAAATGTAGGATTTTTCCCATTAATTAAAGACACGTGGTTTATTTT